>NC_133376.1:44578950-44787545 GCF_049309525.1 Garra rufa | reverse complement strand
TATCACAATTTCAACTTCATTTCTCACAATTGTGAGTTTATATCTTACAATTCTGTCTTTTTTCTTGCAACTGCGAGTTTACATCTTACAATTCAGATTTTTTTCTCAGGATTGCGAGATATAAACTTGCAACTGCGAGTTATAAAGTCAGAATTCTGTATATAAAGTTGCACTAAAGTTGCATGTTATACACTACAAATTGCGAGATATTCTGAGAAATAAAGTCAGAATTGTATGATTTAAAAAGTCGCAATTAAATTTTGTCTTTAAATAAAAAAAGTAGAAATATGCAATATGCATAGGGATATGCCGACATGATGTTGAAATTTATTTGCAAAAAAGTGGTGTCATAATAGGGTATAAAAGGTTAACTATTTTCTTATAACAAATAACTGAACATTTAAATACAATAAAGCAATACACAAAAAATGTATAAAGTAAAAAAAATATATAGATAAAGTGCAAAAGAATTTTAAAGACCAATAGGTTTCACTTTACAGTAAGATCTCTTTACAATCACAATGAGCAATAGCTACATTTGCTACATAAGTTATTAATCTTTTTTTAAAAATACAACTCTTAGTTCATGTTAGCTCATTAAATAACAGTTGCAACTTTGATTTTTTTTTTTTTTTCGATTAATTGTGCAGCCCTATAAAATATTCATAATTTATTTGGTTGAATTATTACTAATTTTAAGTGTTTTCCTAACATATCTACATTGCATCAACTGAAGATTTTTTTAAAAATTTAAATTCATTTGACTCTGTGTGTTATTTAACCGTGTATTACTTTGGAATATATTGAATGGAATACATTTTTCTTACTCTCTGTGTGTGATAAACAAGTTCAGTCAAAAGTACTCTAAAAGTAATGAAAATGTAGTCCGATTATATTACCTAATATGTTTAATGCAAAAAAAACTAATTACAGTTATCGTCATGCAATTTGTAATCAGTAACGGATTACAATTTGTAAGTAGTCTACCAAGCACTGGCCTCTCCGTTTTAATCAATAATCGACAGGGTCTATCATTCCCGGATGTTTGGTTCATTTCAATTAGACAGTGTTGATTGCTTTTTCATAGCAGTCGGCGTCCAAGAGGATTACAATTAAACTTGTCAGTCAGGAGCCAAGCAGCTTTGTTTACTGAGATTAACATTAGGCTCCTGTCTGATCCCGAGTTAAACCAACCATTCTGAAACTCTAGCTGTGTTTGTGGGTGTCATAGAGGCTTAAATGGCATTAGGAAGGGTATCATGCCAAAAGCTGGAGAGAGAGAAACCAACATGACCAGGGCCCAAGTGTAAGGTATTAGTAAGATGCTGTGAATAGTTGTCTCTTTTACACAAGCAGACGACTCGCATACTTCAGACAGCTGTTCTTATGACTCACATTGACATGCAGTGTTTGACAGGAGAATGACTGATGTGTGTTTCCACAACATGCTTGTTCATTTGGCCAAGAGCAAAGGTCAACGTACTATACAATTGTGTGTAATTCAAATATCAAAATAAATGGCCAGGATTTTAAAAGGAGATAGATTATTTTGATATTCATGTCAGATTCTATTATAAGGGGCCAAGCACCAAAGGTGCGATTGCACCTATTGTAACCATTGGCTTTCTTCTTCTTCTTCTTCTTCTTCCGTTTCTTTCACTCGAGTCTATGGCAGCCCATAGAACCACTTGCGGGAAAGTTGTATAATTTGGCACACTGATAGAGGACATTCTCAACATTAACCACAGCAAGTTTGGAGTCTCTAACTCAAACTCTCTAGCGCCACCACTTGTCCAAAGTTTCACTTTCTTTATGCTAATAACTTTTGAACTGGAAGGCACAAAATCAAAATTCTTTTTTTCTCTGGATCCTCGGGTCACGCCGAGTCGAATAAACACAATCGTAAGGGGTAGTTTTTTTCTATTTTTAATTGTTTGAAAAACCTACTTTTTCAAACTCGTTCTAGATGGTTTGTCTGATTTTCACCAAAATTGGCTCAGATCATCTTCAGATTATGCTGGCGAAAAGTTATGGAATTCAAAATTTTCTGTCAAACCGTTCTCAAATGTGACCCTGGACCACAAAACCAGTCTTAAGTCGCTGGGGTGTATTTGTAGCAATAACCAAAAATACATAGTGTGGATCAAAATTATTGATTTTTCTTTTATGTCAAAAATCATTAGGAAATTAAGTAAAGATCATGTTCCATGAAGATTTTTTGTAAAATTCCTACTATAAATATATCAAAATGTAATTTTTGATTAGTAATATGCATTGTTAAGAACATAATTTGGACAACTTTAAAGGTGATTTTCTCAGTATTTTGATTTTTTTGCACTCTCAGATTCTAGATTTTCAAATAGATGTATCTCGGCCAAATATTGTCCTATCCTAACAAACCATACATCAATAGAAAGCTTATTTATTGGGCTTTCATTTGATGTATATATCTCAGTTTTGTCAAATTTAACCTTATGACTGGTTTTGTGGTCCAGGGTCACAAATAATGTGCAAACAAATTCTACGAAAAACATGCAAATATGGACGTGAGGCTATATCTCTGCAAGGGTTTGGCGTATTGACACCAAACTTGGTGTGCATGATAACAATCATGACCTGAGCCGACCTGCAGTGTTTCGACGCAGTACCACCTAGTGGTCAGAAGATATGAAAAATGGCTATTTTTGCTTATAACTTCTCAATGGTTTGGCCAAAAATCAAAGGAGAACGCCGAATCCAACCATATCCAATTTTCCTATGTCAGCCATTTTGAATTTTGTCATAAAATGCTATATTTTACGAACGCATTGAAGTATCATTATTAAACTCTGTATGTCTCTTCAGCACCATGTCCTGTACTCAAAAAGTTTAGTGGTCAAAAGTTATAAAGGAATTTAGAAGAACACTAATAACTTGGATGAATGCTAAGAAAAATGGCTTTTGCAATTTCTATATGCAAATGTTAAAGGTCAACATACCATACAATTGAGTTAAAATATCAAAATAAATGGCCAGGATTTTAAAAGGAGATATATTATTTTCATATATTCATGTCAGATTCTATTATTATTATTATTATTTGTGCAAGTACTGTATAGCTGTCACTTGATAAAGCCAATATTAATATAATATTTTGCACAGTGTTTGTCATGATTTTTTTTTCCCCAGAATGGAATAAAAATCAACCAGTTGCTTAACTTCTGGGCAAAAATAGAGGCTTGTTTTCTGAATCTAGAAAGTCGAGACCCAAAAATTGGTTACAGGTTTGTTCTGACAATCATTTTAAATGCGAATAGTAAAGTTCAACATACCATGCAATTGTGTGTAGTTAAAATATCAAAATAAATTGCGAGGATTTTAAAAGGAGATCGATTATTTCAATATGTTCATGTCAGATTCTATTATTATTATTATTTGTGCAAATACTGTATAGCTGACACTTGATAAAGCCAATATTAATAGAATATTTTGCACAGTGTTGTCTTTTTTTTTTTTTTTTGGTCATTTATACATTTTATCCAATGTTATCCAATGATTGTTTTTTTATATAACAAATTTCGATTTAAATGACATTTTTGGTTCATTTGGACATTGTTGCTGATCATTTTTAGTTTTAACCCCAATATTTAAATTCTGTCAGGTAAGTCAATCATTTTCATGTTATGATTGATAATTGATATTTTACTATTTTAATGGTACAAAAGAATGTAGTCATCATAAAATATTAAAATACAGTATTAAAATGGATTTTCATTTTGAGATTTAGTAAATATTACATTAACCAGTTTTTGGAAATTAACTTTTTAAAGATTTACTTTAGTGAGCATTATATGGCAAATGGAAATGACCTTGGACAACTAAATATCCTATTCATTTTAGTCATTATAGAACCAATCTACAGTTAAATAAATAATATATGTAACAAATTATGACTTTTTAATGGTACAAAGTAATGTAGACATTATAAGACGTTAAAATGAAGTATTAAAAATATTATATTCACTTTGAGATTTGCTATAAATGTCATTAAACAGTTTTTATAAATGAACTTTTCAAAGATTTCCTTTAGTGAGCATTAGATGACAGATGTAATCTAAATGTAAAAATATGAGAAATGACCTTAAACAGCTAATTATCCATTAGAAATTCGGTAATTATATAACCAATCTACTGTTAAATTAACCCATATAACGTTTTATGTTATAAAAAACAAATGGTAGGACATGTAAATGATAGAGTGCCAAAATATTGTGCAGAATTTTGCTTCTGTGTTGAGTCGCCATTACATATTCAGTATAAATTTGTTTCTGAAGCACAAACACAGATTTAAAGGAACCGTATGTAGGATTGTGGCCAAAACTGGTACTGCAATCACTTTCAAAATACTGTAGAACGGTGTATCCCCTCCCGCTCCCCCCTGACTCCAGGTTGCCAGCTAAGCTGCAGGAGTAGGCTGCTACAAGGAGCTTCCAATGGCAAGTGTCGAGTCCTACACAGTAATTTGTTTTTCTTCTGTTAATTATGTTTATGCTTCACAAGAGATGTTTTGCGAAGTAATTATGTATCGCAAAAATTTACAGATGGCGATTAGCCAAATATTTCGCAAATATGTACTGTAATACCACATTTCAGTCGGAACATAGATTGTTTTCATACCCTGCTAGTGGTGCGATATAAAGCTTTTTATGAACGCATTTAGCACTGCCAACCGTGGAAAATCCACTGTGTACGGAAGCAAAGTTAGCCAAATATAGATGAATCTTACCTGTCCAGGAGAAAATGAGCAACATTGGCGTCTATCTTGAAATTCTTCTCCGTTTTCAGCCGTCTCCATCTTTCAAAGGCATCTCCTATACAAATCCTTGTTTTATTTCGGACTTTGTCACGACGTATTTCGGATTCATAACGAGGTCTTTTAGGTTTCGTAACGTTATACATGTTTTATCCGACACGTTCGTATAGCCGCAGCTGTAACAGAGCTTGCAACCCGGATCACGAAACTCTACTCATTTCGTGATTGGTAGATAGCTGGAGGGTGGAGCCTCAGACCAAAACACAAAATGACAACAATAACATCAGTTGAGGGCTGCAACTCTCACTTTTAAATGACAATATCCTGGCCGAACCACTGTTGTCAGTGATATAAGTATTTGAAATGAACATGATATCTTAATGTCTAGTGACATGTCAGGGCCATTTTATGATTAACTGACATAAATTTCTTACATACGGTTCCTTTAAACCAACAAATATCTTGTCTACCTATTAATGCTGTCTTTTCATCAGACTGCAAGCTGTTTTAACGGCAGAATATAGGCACAAAGTGAAACATAAATGACATAGTACCAATATATGTTACATCCCAATAAGAAATCTAGTTCTGTGTTATATCCACATTTAATATCAAGTACGAAGATTGTTTTATTTATTTATTTTTTTTAATCCAATGTCACATTTTATGTTTATTTTTGGTTAATTTGGACATTTGTTGTTGATAATTTTTAGTGTTGCCCCAATATTTAAATTCTGTCTGGTAAGTCAATTGTTTTCATGTTATGACTGATAAATAGTTGATATTTTACAATTTGATCAAATATGTGATTAAAAAAGGTCCAAACAAACAAATTATGAATTTTTAATGGTACAAAAGAATGTACATATCATAAAATATTAAAATACACTATTACATTGCTAAAGATTGCATCAAACTGCTTTTTAAAATGAACTTTTCAGGGATTGACTTTTGTGAGCATCAGATGACAAATTTGATCTAAATGTAAAAAATATGAGAAATGACCTTGAACAGCTAAATATCCATTAGAAAATAGGTAATTATATAACCAATCTACTGTTAAATTAAACTGTGTTGGGTCCACATTTAATATCCAGTATGAAGTTGTTGTTGTTGTTGTTGTTGTTGTTGTTGTTGTTGTTTTAGTTTTTTGTTTTTGATCCAATGTCACATTTTATGTTTAATTTCAAGGACATTTTTGCTTAATTTAGACATTTGTTGTTGATCATTTTTAGTGTTGCCCCAGTATTTAAATTCTGTCAGGTAAGTCAATTGTTTTCATGTTATGACTGATATTTTACAATTTTATCTAAATATAAAAAAGGCACTAAACAACAAATTATGAATTTTTAATGGTACAAAAGAACATCATGAAACATTAAAATAAAGCATTAAAAATATTATATTAACTTTGAGATTTGCTAAAAATTAGTTGTTTTTTTATTAACTTTTAAAGATTGACTTTAGTGATCATTAGATGGCAAGGTAATCTAAATGTAAAAATGAACAACTAAATATCCATTAGAAAACAGACTGCCAGCTGTTTCAACAGCAAAACGCAGGCACAAAGTGACATAAATGACATGGTACCAATACATTGTGCATCCCTAAAAGAAATCTGCTTCTGTGTTGCGTCCACATTTAATATCCAGCATAAAGTCTGCTTTCAGAAGCAAAAGCACAGCTTCAAACCAACAAATATCTCGTCTCCAGCGCTGCCTGTCAGTGCTGTCTTTTCGTCAGACTTTTAGCTGTTTCAACAACAGAATGCAAGTGAAGATTTCATTTGTGTGCACAAAGCGAAACTCATAAAAAGACGTCAGCCCGGCAGAATGCGTTTCTTGTTTGTTTACAGCCGACAGCGGATCTCCTTCAAAGCGTCTTAGTCGAGCTGCGCTTTTATGTAAAGGTGCCTGGCACGTATAAGCGCTGTGCGGAAACGCTATTCCTCATTTAAAGCGAAGTAAAGAATAAGGTCACCGCTGCGTCCATTAGTGCTTGTCTTTTTCTCACGGCGCATACGTAGCGCCGGTCTCTTTTGGAGCTCGGGCTCCGGCTCGCCAGCAGTAATTTATTGTCAGGGGTATAAATAGGATGGCAGGATTGTTGAGGCAGGTGGTCTAATCTGCAAACTCAGCTCGCTGATCCCGCCGCGCTGCAGAGGTTGCCGGGAGTCTCAGCGACTCCAGCGTAAGCCGGGAAAAGTAGTCCACAGGAAGGGGCCGCTCTCGCTTGCTGAGTGTGTCATGCGGCTCTACGGAGTTAGTTTGCATGTCATTATTCAGTTGCGAGAAATGTCTCGCTATTCCCACGTTTCTTTTTCTGTTCCAACATACATTAGAGTGTGACTATGCATCACGATATCCGCTGAATTATTCAGGTGATTCTGACTAGTCTCCAGACCCATTCATCTGTACCCAACTGGTCTAAGAATACTGCAGGCTTACTTCATAAAGCTTCAGCACTCGAACGTGATAATTGCTTAACAGCGCTGGATGATACAGTTTAGTGGCTGCTGATGAGTTGTCAGTTTGTCTGCGCTAAACTCTTGCTGTAGTTGCCATTAATTAATTGCCGTATACCTGAGTCGCACTTTGAAGTTGCTACTATTGATATAACAGATGTGCGAATGACAAAATTGGAGCACAGTCCGCAGACTGTATTGAGTTGCAAAGCAACTTTTCGAAGATTCTGCATGCTTATTGAAGTCATGAACAACGCATGCAATGCATTTTATTTCCAAAACATATTTCTGAGTGAATCCAGATGAAGTTTGAATTTATTAAAGGGGTCATCGGATGTCAATCAACGGCACACAGTTGATTGACATGAGCATTTTACCTTAGACCCGCCCTCACCGAGCTGAAACAGTCCAAATACGATCACCATTGTGTGACTCAGGTACAGCAGAAGACTCTAATTGAGCGATTTAGGTGTTCTGTTGTTGGATTTAATAATGAACATAGCAGTCCTCATTTACTCCCGACATCTGAGCCGCTGAAGATGCAGAGGATTAACGTTACTTTCGGTTTCAAAAGGAAAGCACCGATCCCGATCTACATATGCGTCTATGTTCGTGTGAGTCATTCGTGATGCAGCTTCACCCACAGCAGAAGTAAGAATAAGGGTTTTTTTATGCATCTTTGCAAATGGCCTTTCTTAATAATGTGCCTGTTGGCAAGTTTCGCCGATAAACACAGCTAAACGCGGCTAAATGTGGCTGACGTTAACATTAGAGCTCGTAATCCCTCAGCAGAGAGGGGCGGGGCAAGCAGAGCTCATTTGCATTTAAAGGGCCCATGCAATAAAATGAGCTGATATTTTGCAGAGCTGATTTTGACAAGGTAAAAGGGTGTTTTTTACATTACTATTGAGAATTTTTAACCAAAGTATATTACAGACTTTTTATTAAGACCATAAAGAATCATATATACTTGTGGAAAATGGGCATCCCATGACCCCTTTAAATATTTAAATGTTATTATAGTTTATTCAAATTAAAAATGAAAATAATTTTCATTTTAAATGCTACAAGTAAGTTTAGGCTTCACAACATTTGAATGCACAGTACAGTTGGTAAGATTTATTATAGGGATGCACCGAAATGTAAATTCTTGGCTGAAGCCGAATAAAATCATACACTGGGCCGAAGGCCGATTACTGAACTTTTTTTTTTTTTTTTTTTTTTTTGTATTTTGCCAATTTTTTTCCACTTTTGCTTAAAATAAATAGCCAATATTTGCTTTTTACAGGTTTGCCTTGTATTTAAAAGAAAAAAAATTACAAATCATAACGTCAATTTAAAAATATTTATTTAACATTTTTAATGTTTTTAACATTTTTAACATTCTAGTAGACATTATAGCCTACCAACAAAGCACAGTTTAACTTGAAATTAATAAGTTAGTAAAATAATATTCTTTGGCCATTTTTAAGACCCTCTTCTTGAATCAGGCATGTGGTTTTAATGTACAAATAAATGCAGTCTTGCTGAGCAAAGGAGAATGTTATAATAAACGTAGTAATAGAGCTGTTGTAATGATGTTAGTCTTTTTATTTTTATTTTACAGAACAAATGTAAAATTAAAATGCTAACATTTATGAATGTTGACTTTTATTTTGGCGTAAGCCCACAGGAAGACCTTAGTACTACTTTTTATTTATGAATATGAATTTATGAATGATTCTGATCAGGCAGATTTTTTTTGCGGTTTGGACTTTGAACCCTGGCTAAGGAGCTCATTCAGCGCTGTCAGAATAAATACAATTGCGTGTATTAGACAACGTAACGTTCTGTAGTTTATTTACTACTAATTTCAGTCACGTTTGCTCCATTAGTGCACGCCTCTATTTGATCGTGTCACGTCATTGTTCAGTATAAATTATTTGGCCTTTTTGCTTATTCGGTCGAGCACCGAAAGAGCTTTTTTTTGGCTGAATAATTTCGGTTGCCGAACGTTTGGTGCATCCCTAATTTATTATCCATTTATTAGTGCCAAAAATATAGTACTGTTGTGCATTGTTTTTTTTTTTTTTGTTTTTTTTTTTACTATTGCAATTTTCTGTTAAAAGTTATTTTAAAGTAGACAAATATACTTAATTAGAAAGTTATAAATGTGACCCTGGACCACAAAACCAGTCTTAAGTAGCACGGATATACATTGTATGGGTCAAAATCAATATATTAAGATCATGTTCCATGAAAATATTTTGTAAATTTCCTACCGTAAATATATAAATTTGTTTTTGAGTAGTAATATGTATTGCTAAGAACTTAATTTAAACAACTTTAAAGGTTTCGATTTTTTCAATATTTAGATTTTTTAGATTTTGCAGATACCCTCCTGGATTATATTATAATACCCTGGTTATATTTGTAGGAATAGCCAAAAATACATTGTATGGATCAAAATTATCGATTGTATGCCAAAAAAACATTAGGATATTAAGTAAAGATCATGTTCCATGAAAATATTTTGTAAATTTCCTACCATAAATATATAAAAACTTAATTTTTTATTAGTAATTTGCATTGCTAAAAACTTCATTTGGACGAATCAAATCTTTTGTAAAATTATATTTTTTACTGCCATTTTTGAACAATCCTGTGGTCAATATCTTTGCAGAATAAAAGTATTAATCTCAAAAAAGAAAAAATGGATATTCATTTTCAATCTAAAGTTCTAAAATCTAAAGATTAAATTTTTTAATGTTATAAAATAAGTGTTTTTAAAGATTAACATTGGTGGGTGTTACATGATAGCAATGATAATATGTGATCCTGGACCACAAAACCAGTCATAAGTAATACAGGTAAATTTATAGCAATAGCAAAACATACATTGTATGGGTGAAAATTATTGATTTTGCTTTTATGCCAAAAATAATAGTATATTAAGTAAAGATTATGTTCCATGAAGATATTTTGTAAATTTCCTACCGTAAATGTATCAAAACAACATTTTGGATTATTAATATGCATTGCTAAGAACTTGGGATAATTTATCAATATTTCGATTTGTTTGCACCCTCAGATTCCAGGTATTCGAATAGTTGTATCTCGGCTAAATATTGTACTGTCCTAACAAACCATACATCAAAAAATATATGCATATTTATTCAACTTTCAAATTATGTATAAATCGCAATTAAAAATAAATAAATAAATAACCTTATGACTTGTTTTACAGTATATGTGTAAAAAATAAAAATAAAAAAATAAAAAAGAGAAAATGAGCATTAGGACATGACAAACAAAACAAAAGTCTAATATCTGCCAATGCATCAAGATCAAGAATTGGTTGAATTGTAAAAACTAGGCATCTCAACCAAAGCTATTCACAGCGACAAAGCAGAAGTCTTTGTTTTTCAGTGAAAGCTGATGATTGAGCAACGTAATTCAAGCCTATCTTCATATAAGCCTCAGTCTCCACCCACTCACTGTGCCAGTGTTTGTGAATGAGGGTGGCCGGCCGGCCCTTCCCAGCAGAGCACTGGCTGCTAATCATGCTGGAAGCTGCCTGCGCGATGCCAGCGGCAAAGTGAGGGCCAGGAGAGCATCGCAGACTACAGAGGAGTTGTTTATCTTGGGAGGCAGGCCCTCTCTCCATCATCCTGCCAATAAAGACAGTACAGCCGAGCACGTTCCTCAGCAAGATAAGGTGCCCAGACACTGCCAACCCTGACAGCCTACAGCTTAGACAGGACACCAGGAGGAAGCTGAGGTGTTTGGCCTTTTGCTACTGCAATTTTCCACCTTTGCTAATGTTTAGCTAGTAACTGATTACATGTAGTCTGGATTTCATAATCAGATTCCGAAAATTAAGTACTTGTAATTAGATTACATTTTAAGATGTTTATAATCAGATTACAGTTATATTTACTAGATTACACGATTGCACATTCACACAGTGGCAGCAAATTATTGATAATCTACTGGTTTTTCCCGAATTCTTTTTTTTTTTCTCTTTTTGCCATGTAAAAAGAAAAGAAAAAAATAAATCTACAATTACGAGATTAAAGTCATAATATTTTAAGAATAAAATCGAAATTACGAGAATAAGTCGATATGTTTTGAGAATGAAGTCAAACTGTTTCAGGAATAAAGTCGAAATATTATGAGAATAAAGTCGAGATGTTTATTCTCGAAACATTTCAACTGTATTCCCTAAAATATTTTGACATTGTCATAATTTAGACATAATTCTTGTAATTTCTACTTTATTCTTGTAGTGTCAATTTAATTCTCAAAATATTTCGACTTTATTCTCCTAACATTTTGACTTCATTCTCATAATTTCGACTTTATTCTTAAAATATTTTGACTTTATTCTCGAAATATTTTAACTTTATTCTTATAGTATTTCAACATCTTTGTCGTAATTTTATTCTTGTAGTATTCTTATTTAATTCTCAAAATAATTTGACTTTATTTTTTGTAACATTTTCACTCCATTCTCGTAATTGCGACTTTATTCTCGAAATATTTTAACTTTATTCTCGTAGTATTTTGATTTTATTCTCATAATATTTCAACATCTTTCTCATAATTTTGACTTTGTTCTCAAAACATTTCGACTTTATTCTTGTAGTATTCTGATTTAATTCTGAAAATAATTTGACTTTATTTTCGTAACACTTTGACTCCATTCTCGTAATTGCGACTTTATTCTCAAAATATTTTGACTTTATTCTTGTAGTATTTCGATTTAATTCTCAAAATATTTTGACTTTATTCTCGAAATATTTTAACTTTATTCTCGTAGTATTTTGATTTTATTCTCATAATATTTCAACATCTTTCTCTTAATTTTGACTTTGTTCTCAAAACATTTCGACTTTATTCTTGTAGTATTCTGATTTAATTCTCAAAATAATTCAACTTTATTTTCGTAACATTTTGACTCTATTCTCAAAATATTTTAACTTTATTCTTGTAGTATTTTAAATTTAATCTCATATTTCAACCTCTTTCTCGTAATTTGACTTTGTTCTCGAAACATTTTGAGTTTATTCCCCAAAATATTTCGACTTTATTCTCAAAATATTTCAGCTTTATTCTCGTAGTATTTTGATTTTATTCTCATAATATTTCAACATCTTTCGTAATTTTGACTTTGTTCTCAAAACATTTCGACTTTATTCTTGTAGTATTCTGATTTAATTCTCAAAATAATTCAACTTTATTTTCGTAACATTTTGACTCTATTCTCAAAATATTTTGACTTTATTCTCGAAATATTTTAACTTTATTCTTATAGTATTTCAACATCTTTCTCGTAATTTTATTCTTGTAGTATTCTGATTTAATTCTCAAAATAATTTGACTTTATTTTCGTAACATTTTGACTCCATTCTCGTAATTGCGACTTTATTCTCAAAATATTTTAACTTTATTCTCGTAGTATTTTGATTTTATTCTCATAATATTTCAACATCTTTCTCATAATTTTGACTTTGTTCTCAAAACATTTCGACTTTATTCTTGTAGTATTCTGATTTAATTCTGAAAATAATTTGACTTTATTTTCGTAACACTTTGACTCCATTCTCGTAATTGCGACTTTATTCTCAAAATATTTTGACTTTATTCTTGTAGTATTTCGATTTAATTCTCAAAATATTTTGACTTTATTCTCGAAATATTTTAACTTTATTCT
The DNA here is from genome assembly GCF_049309525.1 of Garra rufa. Classification (NCBI taxonomy): domain Eukaryota; kingdom Metazoa; phylum Chordata; class Actinopteri; order Cypriniformes; family Cyprinidae; genus Garra; species Garra rufa. The sequence goes on along the minus strand of NC_133376.1, from coordinate 44,774,594 downwards.
CGTAGTATTTTGATTTTATTCTCATAATATTTCAACATCTTTCTCTTAATTTTGACTTTGTTCTCAAAACATTTCAACTTTATTCTTGTAGTATTCTGATTTAATTCTCAAAATAATTCAACTTTATTTTCGTAACATTTTGACTCTATTCTCAAAATATTTTAACTTTATTCTTGTAGTATTTTAAATTTAATCTCATATTTCAACCTCTTTCTCGTAATTTGACTTTGTTCTCGAAACATTTTGAGTTTATTCCCCAAAATATTTCGACTTTATTCTCAAAATATTTCAGCTTTATTCTCGTAGTATTTTGATTTTATTCTCATAATATTTCAACATCTTTCGTAATTTTGACTTTGTTCTCAAAACATTTCGACTTTATTCTTGTAGTATTCTGATTTAATTCTCAAAATAATTCAACTTTATTTTCGTAACATTTTGACTCTATTCTCAAAATATTTTGACTTTATTCTCGAAATATTTTAACTTTATTCTTATAGTATTTCAACATCTTTCTCGTAATTTTATTCTTGTAGTATTCTGATTTAATTCTCAAAATAATTTGACTTTATTTTCGTAACATTTTGACTCTATTCTCAAAATATTTTAACTTTATTCTTGTAGTATTTTAAATTTAATCTCATATTTCAACCTCTTTCTCGTAATTTGACTTTGTTCTCGAAACATTTTGAGTTTATTCCCCAAAATATTTCGACTTTATTCTCAAAATATTTCAGCTTTATTCTCGTAGTATTTTGATTTTATTCTCATAATATTTCAACATCTTTCGTAATTTTGACTTTGTTCTCAAAACATTTCGACTTTATTCTTGTAGTATTCTGATTTAATTCTCAAAATAATTCAACTTTATTTTCGTAACATTTTGACTCTATTCTCAAAATATTTTGACTTTATTCTCGAAATATTTTAACTTTATTCTTATAGTATTTCAACATCTTTCTCGTAATTTTATTCTTGTAGTATTCTGATTTAATTCTCAAAATAATTTGACTTTATTTTCGTAACATTTTGACTCCATTCTCGTAATTGCGACTTTATTCTCAAAATATTTTAACTTTATTCTCGTAGTATTTTGATTTTATTCTCATAATATTTCAACATCTTTCTCATAATTTTGACTTTGTTCTCAAAACATTTCGACTTTATTCTTGTAGTATTCTGATTTAATTCTGAAAATAATTTGACTTTATTTTCGTAACACTTTGACTCCATTCTCGTAATTGCGACTTTATTCTCAAAATATTTTGACTTTATTCTTGTAGTATTTCGATTTAATTCTCAAAATATTTTGACTTTATTCTCGAAATATTTTAACTTTATTCTCGTAGTATTTTGATTTTATTCTCATAATATTTCAACATCTTTCTCTTAATTTTGACTTTGTTCTCAAAACATTTCGACTTTATTCTTGTAGTATTCTGATTTAATTCTCAAAATAATTCAACTTTATTTTCGTAACATTTTGACTCTATTCTCAAAATATTTTAACTTTATTCTTGTTGTATTTTAAATTTAATCTCATATTTCAACCTCTTTCTCGTAATTTGACTTTGTTCTCGAAACATTTTGAGTTTATTCCCCAAAATATTTCGACTTTATTCTCAAAATATTTCAGCTTTATTCTCGTAGTATTTTGATTTTATTCTCATAATATTTCAACATCTTTCGTAATTTTGACTTTGTTCTCAAAACATTTCGACTTTATTCTTGTAGTATTCTGATTTAATTCTCAAAATAATTCAACTTTATTTTCGTAACATTTTGACTCTATTCTCAAAATATTTTGACTTTATTCTCGAAATATTTTAACTTTATTCTTATAGTATTTCAACATCTTTCTCGTAATTTTATTCTTGTAGTATTCTGATTTAATTCTCAAAATAATTTGACTTTATTTTCGTAACATTTTGACTCCATTCTCGTAATTGCGACTTTATTCTCAAAATATTTTAACTTTATTCTCGTAGTATTTTGATTTTATTCTCATAATATTTCAACATCTTTCTCATAATTTTGACTTTGTTCTCAAAACATTTCGACTTTATTCTTGTAGTATTCTGATTTAATTCTGAAAATAATTTGACTTTATTTTCGTAACACTTTGACTCCATTCTCGTAATTGCGACTTTATTCTCAAAATATTTTGACTTTATTCTTGTAGTATTTCGATTTAATTCTCAAAATATTTTGACTTTATTCTCGAAATATTTTAACTTTATTCTCGTAGTATTTTGATTTTATTCTCATAATATTTCAACATCTTTCTCATAATTTTGACTTTGTTCTCAAAACATTTCGACTTTATTCTTGTAGTATTCTGATTTAATTCTCAAAATAATTTGACTTTATTTTCGTAACACTTTGACTCCATTCTCGTAATTGCGACTTTATTCTCAAAATATTTTGACTTTATTCTTGTAGTATTTCGATTTAATTCTCAAAATATTTTGACTTTATTCTCGAAATATTTTAACTTTATTCTCGTAGTATTTTGATTTTATTCTCATAATATTTCAACATCTTTCTCGTAATTTTGACTTTGTTCTCAAAACATTTCGACTTTATTCTTGTAGTATTCTGATTTAATTCTCAAAATAATTCAACTTTATTTTCGTAACATTTTGACTCTATTCTCAAAATATTTTAACTTTATTCTTGTAGTATTTTAAATTTAATCTCATATTTCAACCTCTTTCTCGTAATTTGACTTTGTTCTCGAAACATTTTGAGTTTATTCCCCAAAATATTTCGACTTTATTCTCAAAATATTTCAGCTTTATTCTCGTAGTATTTTGATTTTATTCTCATAATATTTCAACATCTTTCGTAATTTTGACTTTGTTCTCAAAACATTTCGACTTTATTCTTGTAGTATTCTGATTTAATTCTCAAAATAATTCAACTTTATTTTCGTAACATTTTGACTCTATTCTCAAAATATTTTGACTTTATTCTCGAAATATTTTAACTTTATTCTTATAGTATTTCAACATCTTTCTCGTAATTTTATTCTTGTAGTATTCTGATTTAATTCTCAAAATAATTTGACTTTATTTTCGTAACATTTTGACTCCATTCTCGTAATTGCGACTTTATTCTCAAAATATTTTAACTTTATTCTCGTAGTATTTTGATTTTATTCTCATAATATTTCAACATCTTTCTCATAATTAGGGCCCGAGCCCAAAAGGGCGAAGGCCCTATTGTTCTTCTAAGGGTTCTTATTTTTTTTTTTTTTTTTTTTTTTTACACCTTCCGGGCACTTTTGGGGGCCTTAACATACTCAAAAACTCTTGAAAATTTGCACACATGTCGGAATCTGCGGCCATCAGGACGCCACAGAGGCTGGGACCCGGGCGTGGTTCAGGGCCTCTACAGCGCCCCCTGGAACACAGTTTGAAAACTTGATGTACTGCGCACACATACTTGCACGTACTGATATGAAACTCGGTACACATATAGATCTCACTGAGCCAAACAACTTTTGTACTCTATGTCATAGGCTCCACGCAACAGGAAGTGAGATATTTAGGGCTGTTTAAAAAGCGCATGCTCTGGAATTTAACGTACTCCTCCCAGGGTTTCCATAGGATTGTCACCAAACTCGGTCAGCATGATCTCAAGACATTGGGGACGCTAAATTGCGAGGAGATTTTTGATATCTCGAACGGTTTGGCCGTGGCAAGGCGACAAAGTTATGGCGAGAAATGAGAAACAGGAAGTGTCTAATAACTGTTGACCACATTGCCTGATTCTGATGAAACTTCACCAGTTTGTTCGTTGTATGATGCCGATTCCATAAATGTGACTATTATGAGTCAAAGTTATAGCGCCACCAACTGGCAGCAGGAAGTGTGTCATTTTCAAAATGCTTTGAAATCAGCCTCTTAATTTTACTCGATTTTCTTTAAACTTCATCAAAATCATGTCAAAACACGGCCGATAAGAATATGTAAAGGGGTCGATGATAAATCGAATGTTGTTGCCATGGCAACATGTCAAACTTTAAAATTAGATTCCTGTCTTTTCGAGGCAGTTAACATGCTTAGAATTTCATGAAACTCAACACACACATCAATATTTATGATAGTTAGACACTGGCAAAAGGTCATAAATGGGCGTGGAGCAGGCACTCTATAGCACCATCTTTTGACAAAAGTTGGGGGGTTAGTTTTTCCTACAGTCACCAAACTCTGTACATATATTAATCTCATCAATTTGGACAACTTTCTAAATCAAACTCATTAGCTAAGACAAACAGGAAGCCGGCTATTTTGATTTGAATGTGGATTTTTGGAAAAATCAGGCTGTAAACAAATTCACACTACTTCTAAGAACAAGCAGCTGTTCACACCAAACTTTTTTAACATGAAGAGAAGATTCTGAAGATGTTAAATTGCGAGCGGATTTTGGATATCTTGAACGGTGTGGACGTGGTGATTTTTTAAAGATATAGTAAAAAATATTTTTATATCTTTAAAGTGCAGCATCCAAACTCTTTAAAACTTTTTTCACACAGAGATCTAATCATTCTGAGCAAGTGCTGTAAATAAAAAATGTATACAAGCTTCAATGAATTAAAGAAAATTAAAAAAAGAACTCAGAAACCTGCTGTCACTCTGGTGAATGTCTCTACAGTATGTGTGTGCGTTCAGTCAGGCACAGAGAAGCTCATTATTGCAGGGGGGAGGGGTGAGAGGCAGAGATGGAGAGAGGGGTAGAAAGTGAAACATGCTATCTTGCTTATAGACCATCTTTGAGAAATGCACACACATATATATAGTGTAATCGAAATAAATACGTCTGATCTTTGAGAGTCTGATATTTTGAGAAAATATAAAGGGTCACTAAGTCTTTCATTGTTTGTATTTTGCAGTTGTTGTTTTTTTATTTTTTTATTTTTTTACTGAACTATACCATGAACTTGTCCTATTCAGTCACATAGCAAAAGATTAAGAAAAATTAAACTTTTAGCATTAGCGATTTATCTTCATTGATAGACATTTATTTTCATAGTGTTATTTATTGAATATAAAATTTAAATTAACAATTTCAAGACAAACTTGGACAACAAAACAAGCTTTGCTGTTATCTGTTCAAAACATCTGAAAATTATACAATTTTAAGTTGAGTTATATATATATATATATATATCGCCCCATTTCAATACTCAACTTGTTTTTAAAGATATTTTGAAAGAATGAAGCGTTTATAGAGCACTTTATTGTGTATTGCTGTACACCCACATGAACTGTGTTCATGTTCATGTTAATTCACAGTACATAAACTATATATGAATACTTTTTTAGCCTTAATATTAATTAACATTAATAAATGCTATTTATTTATTGGTCATGTTAACTAATATAGTTAATGCTAACAAATGAAACTGAATGGCAACATTTTATATTTTGTGTGTATGTGTCTGTGTGTTGATTTTAAAGTCTAACCCTTTCAATTCTGTAAACTTAAAATCCAAACTAGCAGAGGGTTACTGTGAATGCATGTGCCAACTGGGCACCGTCTTCCTTATTGATTCTTAGTTATGTAGCGCTTAAGAGTGATGTCTTATAACAGGAGGAGTCACCAGCAAAGCAATATCCACACACAAACTTGTACAGATAGGTAACAATGACATTTAAGCAGAAGTGGTGGACGTAAAGCAAGCAATAATAACATTTTGTTATCATCATGAATCATGTTCTTATCATCATCATCAGAGTAAAGGGAAAATTTAGCATATTGGTTCACAGTTGGCATTATCTGAAGTCCTTGCATTGATTGCATTTAATTAAATCAACATTATATTTGGTCAGTCTGATCTTGAGGCCTTAGAGATGTTAAATTGTGAAGATCTTGAGTTTTCATTAAAGGGCATGTCCGTGGTGGCCTGACAAAGTTTGATGTTTCTGCATAGACATAGAAGTGGTTATAACTTAGCCTGAAAATGTCTGATCTGCCACAAAATTCACAGGTTTGGTAAGAGTCCTGGCCTGAAGACACCTAAAGACCAATATTCAGATATTATCATAGCGCCACCTGTTGGCAGCAGGATATCTCATATATTTCACTAACTCAAACATACCAAGGTCAATCTGCACCAAACTTCATATGTTTGATAATAGTGCTGGCCTGAACACATCTACATGCCAATAATCAGTTATAGGCATAGCGCCACCAGCTGGCAGCGGCAAGTTTGGCACATTTAAGTGACTTTGACATATTTCTCCTACATTTACTGTATTAAAAGCATACTGCCCACCGTTTGCTGTTTTCCTGAAGCCACCGGTCGGCGGTGAGCCCGGGTGCGAGGGCCCGTTCATCGCTGCTCGCAGCTTTAATTTTGACTTTGTTCTCAAAACATTTCGACTTTATTCTTGTAGTATTCTGATTTAATTCTGAAAATAATTTGACTTTATTTTCGTAACACTTTGACTCCATTCTCGTAATTGCGACTTTATTCTCAAAATATTTTGACTTTATTCTTGTAGTATTTCGATTTAATTCTCAAAATATTTTGACTTTATTCTCGAAATATTTTAACTTTATTCTCGTAGTATTTTGATTTTATTCTCATAATATTTCAACATCTTTCTCTTAATTTTGACTTTGTTCTCAAAACATTTCGACTTTATTCTTGTAGTATTCTGATTTAATTCTCAAAATAATTCAACTTTATTTTCGTAACATTTTGACTCTATTCTCAAAATATTTTAACTTTATTCTTGTAGTATTTTAAATTTAATCTCATATTTCAACCTCTTTCTCGTAATTTGACTTTGTTCTCGAAACATTTTGAGTTTATTCCCCAAAATATTTCGACTTTATTCTCAAAATATTTCAGCTTTATTCTCGTAGTATTTTGATTTTATTCTCATAATATTTCAACATCTTTCGTAATTTTGACTTTGTTCTCAAAACATTTCGACTTTATTCTTGTAGTATTCTGATTTAATTCTCAAAATAATTCAACTTTATTTTCGTAACATTTTGACTCTATTCTCAAAATATTTTGACTTTATTCTCGAAATATTTTAACTTTATTCTTATAGTATTTCAACATCTTTCTCGTAATATTCTGATTTAATTCTCAAAATAATTTGACTTTATTTTCGTAACATTTTGACTCCATTCTCGTAATTGCGACTTTATTCTCGAAATATATTTTAACTTTATTCTCGTAGTATTTTGATTTTATTCTCATAATATTTCAACATCTTTCTCATAATTTTGACTTTGTTCTCAAAACATTTCGACTTTATTCTTGTAGTATTCTGATTTAATTCTCAAAATAATTTGACTTTATTTTCGTAACACTTTGACTCCATTCTCGTAATTGCGACTTTATTCTCAAAATATTTTGACTTTATTCTTGTAGTATTTCGATTTAATTCTCAAAATATTTTGACTTTATTCTCGAAATATATTTTAACTTTATTCTCGTAGTATTTTGATTTTATTCTCATAATATTTCAACATCTTTCTCATAATTTTGACTTTGTTCTCAAAACATTTCGACTTTATTCTTGTAGTATTCTGATTTAATTCTCAAAATAATTTGACTTTATTTTCGTAACACTTTGACTCCATTCTCGTAATTGCGACTTTATTCTCAAAATATTTTGACTTTATTCTTGTAGTATTTCGATTTAATTCTCAAAATATTTTGACTTTATTCTCGAAATATTTTAACTTTATTCTCGTAGTATTTTGATTTTATTCTCATAATATTTCAACATCTTTCTCATAATTTTGACTTTGTTCTCAAAACATTTCGACTTTATTCTTGTAGTATTCTGATTTAATTCTCAAAATAATTTGACTTTATTTTCGTAACACTTTGACTCCATTCTCGTAATTGCGACTTTATTCTCAAAATATTTTGACTTTATTCTTGTAGTATTTCGATTTAATTCTCAAAATATTTTGACTTTATTCTCGAAATATTTTAACTTTATTCTCGTAGTATTTTGATTTTATTCTCATAATATTTCAACATCTTTCTCGTAATTTTGACTTTGTTCTCAAAACATTTCGACTTTATTCTTGTAGTATTCTGATTTAATTCTCAAAATAATTCAACTTTATTTTCGTAACATTTTGACTCTTCTCAAAATATTTTGATTTTTATTCTCGAAATATTTTAACTTTATTCTTGTAGTATTTTAAATTTAATCTCATATTTCAACCTCTTTCTCGTAATTTGACTTTGTTCTCGAAACATTTTGAGTTTATTCCCCAAAATATTTCGACTTTATTCTCAAAATATTTCAGCTTTATTCTCGTAGAATTTTGATTTTATGCTCATAATATTTTAACCTCTTTCTCATAATATTTTGACTTTGTTCTCAAAACATTTTGACTTTATTCTTAAAATATTTTGACATCATTCTTGTAATTTCAACATAATTCTTGTAATTTCGACTTTATTCTCGAAATATTTCGACTTTATTCTTGTGATATTTCAACTTCATTCTTGTAGTATTTTGATTTTATTCTCGAAACATTTTGACTTTATTCTCGAAATATTTCGACTTCATGTTATTTTGACTCTATTCTCAAAATATTTCAACTTTATTCTTATAGTATTTTCATTTTATTCTCAAAATATTTTGACTTTTCTCAAAATATTTAAATTATATTCTTGTAGTATTTTGATTTTATTCTCGTAATATTTTTAATTTTATCTCAAAATATTTTGACTTTATTCTCAAAATACTTTGACATTAGTATCGTAATTTTGACATAATTCTTCTCATTTCAACTTTATTCTCAAAATATTTCTACTTATTCTTGTAATAGTTTAACCTCTTTCTCGTCATTTTGACTTTATTCTCAAAACATTTTGGCTTTATTCCCCCAAATATTTTGACTTTATTTTCAAAATATTTTAACTTTATTTTCAAAATATTTTGAAATTATTATCCAAATTTTGACATAATTCTTGTAATTTCAGCTTTATTCTCAAAATATTTCAATTTATTCTCATAATTATTCAACCTCTTTCTCATAATTTCTACTTTATTTTTGAAATATTTTGACTTTATTCTTGAAATATTTTGAGTTAATTCTCATAATTTCGACTTTATTCTCTAAATATTTTCACTTCGTTCTCAAAATATTTTGAGTTCATTCTTGTAATTTCGACTTTATTCTCTAAATATTTAGACTTTAATACGGTAATCTTAGAAAAATATTTTGAGAATGAAGTCGAAATATTTAAGAAAAAAGTCAAAATATGTTATTCTCAAAATATTTCGACTTTAATATCGTAATCCTAGAGATTTTTTTTTACATGCCACTAAAACGCCGTCGTAATATAAAAAGTAGGCAGAGTTCATTTGCTAAAATGAGTAACCTAGATTACGTTACTACATTTTTGATCATGTAAACTGTAATCAGCGTCAGACTACAGTAAGTCATCTACTCAGCATTGCACACGGATCGCATCTAGCGAAAGGACGTTTATTTTTCGCTACATTGGTAACGTGATTGGACTCTTTATTCCAGTCCCCTGAAGAAAGCGTGAGTCCATATCTGCGGGTTTGGTCTTGCTAAATTTGACTGTTTTGTTATGTTTCTTGACAGCAAATTTTTGGAACGGTTGTGCTTTTTGCATCTTGGACAGTGATTTGCCTCTTTGTTAGCCCAACCGTGACAGTCCCCTTAAGGCACAGACATCCGGAAAATATCTGGGTCAGCCAGACTGTCTTCATGAATAAAAAGAGAGGTATTATTTTATTATACAGAGGTGTGAGCGCGAATAATGTGCAGATCCTTGAAAAGACAGGGGATTTCTTCAGTTCCCAATCAGGTTTTTTTCCCTCTCACTGTTCAGATCTCGTTATCATTCTCCGCTTTTGGTCTGCGGGGGGATTGGGAAGTTTTTTTTTACAGGATATGAGGCAATTTTGTCCATCAGGAGATGAGTCCTTGCTTAAGAGTTCTCCAGAGTGCAGTAGGCAGATTTAGTGTCTTTGTCTGTTGATCTTGTGCTCATCTGTTGTCTAGGCTTTTAAGTAGCAGAAGATCCAAATATTATGATACTAAAGATGGAGTGGCCACTTTCTTTCTGGCATTGCATAGGGTCGACAGCAAAGAAGAATGGGAATCTGTGGAAAAATTCTGCACATTTTGGTGGATAAAATAAAATATTAATGCATTATTATTATTATTATTGAGAAGAGGAAGAATTTGACATTTCATTCTGCAATGATCAGAAATCATGAGATTAATCACACAATATTCTAATTCTAATATTCTGTTCTATATTATTCAATTCTATTGTACTCTATTCTATATTATTCTATTTTATTTTTCGATTCTACTCTATTCTATGTTATTATAATCTTTACTATATTATTCTACTCTATTCAATTCTATTGTTCTATATTATTCTATTCTATATTTTTTCTATTCTATTGTTATTCTATTCTACTCTATTGTATTCTATATTATTTTATTCTGTTCTATATTATTCTATTCTACTCTATTCTGTATTATTCTGTTCTATATTTTTATATTCTATTCTGTTATTCTATTCTACTCTACTGTATTCTATATTATTCTATATTATTCTATTCTATTCTATATGTTTCTATTCTGTATTATTGTATTCTATTCTGTTCTATTCTATTTTATTCTGTTCTATATTATTCTGTTCTACTTTATTCTATTCTATTCTATATTTTTCTATTCAATTCTGTTATTCTGTTCTACTCTACCGTATTCTATTGTATTCTATATTATTCTATTCTATTCTATTCTATATTTTTTCTATTCTATGCCATTTCTTTCCATTGTATTCTATATTATTCTATTCTACACTACACTATTCTATTTTGTTCTTTTCTACACTATTCTATTCTATATTATTCTATTCTACTCTATTCTATTCTACTCTATTCTATGTTTCTATTCTGTATTATTGTATTATATTCTATATTCTATTCTGTTCTATTCTATTTTATTCTGTTCTATATTATTCTGTTCTACTTTATTCTATTCTGTTCTATATTTTTCTATTCAATTCTGTTAATCTGTTCTACTCTACCATATTCTATTGTATTCTATATTATTCTATTCTATTCTATTCTATTCTATTCTATTCTATGCCATTCCTTTCCATTGTATTCTATATTATTCTATTCTACACTACACTATTCTATATTGTTCTTTTCTACACTATTCTATTCTATATTATTCTATTCTATGCCATTCCTTTCTATTCTATTCTATATTGTTCTATTCTACATTACACTATTCTATATTGTTCTATTTTACACTATTCTATTCTATATTATTCTATTCTACTCTACTCTACTCTATTCTATATTATTCTATTCTACTCTATTCTATTCTGTTCTATTCTATTTTATTCTGTTCTATATTATTCTATTCTACTTTATTCTATTCTATTCTATTCTATTCCATATTATTCTGTTCCATTCTATATTTGTTCTATTCTATGCCATTCCTTTCTATTCTATTCTGTATTATTATATTATATTATATTCCCAGCAAATTATATACAATCAATCAATCAATAAATATACGTGACCCATGCTGCAAAAAAACAGAATGAGCTAATTTTCAAAAATTAGTTTTTATTTTCACATTTAAAATGCCTTCAAACAATATGTCTTGTTGGAATCTGACAAAAAATGACTGAGCTACAACCGGCTGAAGGCGATTGTCAGCAGAGTTGATTTTGAGAAAAATCAAGTTAATTTTCTGAAGATCCCAAAGCAGAATCACCAAGCAACGTTGCATATTTTCCTCCAATTTTTTTCTTTTCTGTATTAAGACCTACTGTAATGCATGGATCTAATATAATATTACACATCTGGGCCTGTATTCACTAAACATCTTAAGGCTAAAAGTAGCTCATAACTTGCTGATTTAGGAGAAAATCTTAAATCTTAACGAGTTTTTCACAAAGCGCTTTAGTGCTAAAACTAGCTACTAAATCTGTGAAATATTAGTCCCAAGTCACTAAGACCAAATCACAAACTAGGCCTATTCTCTCTGCTGGAAAAGTGTAATACAAACAATCAGAATCCCTAATGGTTTCCACTACAAATACCATTACAAAACTATCATTTTTTTGGAGTGTGTTTTGGGACATGTTCCATTAAGTTTTAGTAGTTTTAACAAGACAACAATAGAAGGTGACCAATTACCAGTAGAGACCAACAGGCACCATTACAATTCCCAGTAAAACCATTAAAAATTCTGTGATGGTTTCTATTGTTTTTCAGCAGGGTTAAAATGGCTGTTGCTGGCAATCTACAAAACTGGTTTTGGAGGTTATCCCTCCAGGTTAACTTCAAATTTTCCATTGATTATATCGTTCTTGCATCCATTTTTAGTTTTATTTTTTAACATTTGCATGTCTTCCTATCAGCCATAATTATTCCATAGGGATACACCGAAATTAAAAATTCTTGGCCGAAGCCAAATAAAATTAAACACTGGGCAGAAGGCTGATTACTGAACATTTCGTGTTTTTCCCCATGTATTTTGCCTTTTTTTTAACCATTGCATAAATTAAATAACCAAAATGTGCCTTTTACAGTTTTGTCTTGCTTTTCAAAGAAAAAAAAAATCTATTACAAAACAGAAATTTAAAAATGTTTACTTATTTGTTGATAATGTTGAAACTTATTTCATTTTTAATATTCTAGTAGACATTATAGCCTACCAACAAAGCACAATGTAACTTAAAATTAATAAGTTAGTAAAATAATGTTCTTTGGCCATTTTTAAGACCCCCTTCTTGAATCAGGCATGTGTTTTTAATGTACAAATAAATGCAGCTTTGCTGAGCAAAGGAGAATGTTATAATAAATGTATTAATAGAGCTGTTGTAATGATTGGTATCATTATTTTTGTCTTTCTTTTTTATTTTATTTTACAGAACAACAGTAAAATCACAGTACTAACATTCATGAATGTTGACTTTTATTTTGGCGGAAAACCCGCAGGAGATTTATGAATGATTCTCATCTCATCACGCAGATTTCCCTCTCGCTTTGGAGCATTGAGATCACTAGAAGAGGGCTTAATGGGCTAATTTTTGTAATAACCTCAACCTCAAATTTGACCAAAACTGTCATTTTTCACTTATTTTGCCTGTAGCTCGAAATAAGAGCGCATTCCAACTAATTTTGGCAGCATGGCTCACATTTAAATATTATTCTAGTAAATATTTAACCAATATGTTGAATATTTAGTTGTTGTTTTTTTTTTTTTTTTTTTTTTACACTGTACATGAGTCTTTACACAGTATATGAAAATTGATCGTTTCTTAACAGAGGTCAAAATCTTTAGTGCCTGTTTTGGCATTCGTAATGAATCCCAGAGTTCCAGTGAACAAGAGTGTTTTGGCATTGGATGCTGATTTATCTTTTGTAAATTAAACAGCTGCAACTGCTAATATGAGACATTTGTGGTCCTGTCCTGCTGAGGTTTGTTTTATTTATTTTTTTAATACGGATAAGACATGACAGAAGCTAACAGCGCCGGCCTGTGCATCTAGCGGGACTGCTTTCATTTTTGGTTTTTATTTATTGCTTATTTTTCACTTGAGTGTTTTTTCCCACAGGAAATTAACTTAGTCGCTGTGTTATGGGACAGTAGCGGGCAGAAATTGCTGATCCAATTGCACTACCCTGGGACCAGCAGAGCCATTTTTCTTCGGCAGGTCACTTAATGGCCCTCGGTGATGCAGGGGGTCGAAACCCAACAGTCAATTGGATCAGACAGAGATCAGCGGTGTGCTCAGTGCCATGTCCAATATGTTAGGGGTCTCCTCAGCTAAATGAAGGGCTTTTCGTCATGTCAGCCATGGATACCTGACCTAGCGTCCCATACTGGAATCTTCCAGTGTGCACAAGAGAATAGATTCTCTTGGTTTGGACCAGTTCACCCAAAAATTCCATCACCTGCTCACCAATGGAGTCAATGGGTGCCGTCAGAATGAGAGTCCAAACAGCTGATAAAAACATCACAATAATCCACAAATAATCCACACCACTCCAGTCTAGTCCGTCAATTACCATCTTCAGAAGCCAAAAGTTGCATGTTCATCCGTCATTAAAGGATAAGTTCTCTTTCAGAACAAAATGTTCTGAAAGAGTCATCCAAGATGTTCAAGTTTTTCTTTTTTTCCCCTCCATATTAGGGCTGTCAAAAAAAAATAGAAATTTGAATATTTGTTGAATTTAAAATAAAATCCACATTCGAATGCATTCGAATTTTTGTTGCGCATCCGGCGGCCTTATTAATGCCTCATAAGATGCGATGAGGATGTAAGTGTTGTTGCATTTTAATGTTTTTGTTGGCCTATCCAGCTGAACATACTATTGCTGCTTGTTGTTCAGAATATTGCAGAAAAAGAGAACATCAATGGCAAAATTGAAACCAAGCCATTTACACAGAATGTATATGCATTGCATGTTTTATAGGACCATCTATCACCAATGCACTCACATCTCACACAAAAGAGCCGCTTGTTTAGAAAGCCATGTAAAATGAATGTAAGTTCAACATTTTAAAAACATGTCTTAAAACTTTTTGGCAGGTTTCTCTACATCTCACTGCATCTCATGTTTTTAAATGAAAAAGTACTCTTAGTGATTGGTTTTCTGTCACTCCGGTTCAAGACAGGATATGTCGAAAAACTCCCATTTTCTCATTTTCTTCTTCAACCTGAAAAACATCCTACATCACTGCAGAAGTACCGACCAAAGTAAACATGCAAAGAGGATCAAGCGCCCTTTACAAGAAAAAGGTAAAACAGCGATGTCGGTGGATTTTGTATGAAGTTGGAGGAGTCTTAAACCAGAATACACAGAGTGTGCATGCGCATCACAGAGTGTAAAAAAAAAAGTATATGAAAAATAATTAAAGAAAATGACCAATCATTTGGCTAGATGAGATCCTTCTTCCTCAGCTGGTATTGTTCAGAGCCCTTTGAAGCTGCATTTAAACTGCATTTTGGAAGTTCAAACTTGCGGGTACCATAGAAGTCCACTGTATAAAGAGAAATCCTGAAATATTTTCCTCAAAATCCAAACTTTATTTATGACTGAAGAAAGAAAGGCATAAATCTTGGATGACAAGGGGGTGAGTAAATTATCTGTAAATCTTTGTTCTGGAAGTGAACTAATCCTTCAAGATATTTTTAAGTAAAATATATGAATCCATAATCCATAATAGCACTTCCTCCAATAAAAAAAGTAATCTGGTCTGAATCAGGAGAGAAATATGCACAAATCAAGACAAAACAGTCCAAAAACATGTGGGTGGATTTTGATGTGAGAGACAACAGGAGATGGACTTTTCACTGAAGGAAGTGTTTTTATGGATTATGAACTATTTTTAGCTATTAGCACTGTTTTATAGTTTAAAAACATTTTAGTGATGGATTTGTTTACTACGAACAGATGGCTTTTTTCTTCTCAGGATGTTAACTGATGGACTGGAGTGGTGTGAATTACTTGTGGATTATTGTGATGTTTTTATCAGCTGTTTGGACTCTCATTCTGACAGCACCCATTTACTGCACACTGAAAAAAAGATTCGTTGAATTTACTAAACATTTTTAAGGTAAGTGGTTGCAATCAATTTATTTTAGCTGCATTTAAGTAAAGAATGTTTAAAGTTAGTCAACTAATTTTGTTTATTTAAATGTAGCTAAAAAATATTGCAACCACTTATCTTAAAGGGGTCATCAAATGCCCAAGTTCATATGATTCTTTAGGGTCTTAATGAAAAGTCTATAATATACTTTGGTTAAAAATTCTCAATAGTAGTGTAAAAAACACCCTTTTGCCTTAAAATCAGCTCAAACTCAACTCATTTTATTGCATGGTCCTTTAAATGAAAATGAGCTCTGCTCGCCCTCTGTCTGATGTGGGATTATGAGCCGTGATGTTTACTTCAGCCACATTTAGCCGAGACTTGCCAACAAGCACATTATTAAGAAAGGCCATTTGCAAAGATGCATAAATAACCCGTATACTCACTTCTGCTGTGGGTGAAGCTGCATCACAAATGATTCACACGAACATAGACGCATGTGTAGATCGGGATCGGCGCTTTCCTTTCAAAAACGAAATTA
Source organism: Garra rufa (assembly GCF_049309525.1). Lineage (NCBI taxonomy): Eukaryota > Metazoa > Chordata > Actinopteri > Cypriniformes > Cyprinidae > Garra > Garra rufa. Next base: position 44,758,447 of record NC_133376.1, on the reverse strand, counting down.
TCGTTAATCCTCTGCATCTTCAGTGGCTCAGATGTCGGGAGAAAATGACAACTGCTATGTTCATTATTACATCCAACAATATTACATTCTTGTCTTCTCCTGCACCTGAGTCACACAATGGCGATCAGAGTTGGACTGTTTCAGCTCAGTGAGGGCGGGTTTAAGGTTAGGCGCTCATGTCAATCAACTTTTGTGGGAGTGGCTTCTGTGGGTGTGTCGTCACACCGACAAGAATCTGAGAATGACCTGATTTTAAAAAGGGGATAGTACTTTTAAAGATTAAAAAATACCACTGGGTTGTGCACACAAACTGCCAACACACATTAATGTTCAAACAACATGTAAAAGTTAGTTTTGCATCCTTTATAAAAAATTGAGTAAATTCAATTAATCTTTTTTTTTTCAGTGCAGAAGATCCATTGGTGAGCAAGTGATAGTGCTACATTTCTCCAAATCTGTTTTACTCATCTACATCTTGAATGGCCTGAAGATGAGTACGTTTTTGTTTTTTTGGATAAGCTATTCCTCTAAAAAGGCCATTTTACCAGCGGGCAGCAAATGCATCATGTTTAAAGTTTACTCTGTGAACGTATTTTCAAAGCACGGCCAAGCTGTTTCTGTGACCTTCCTAAAGTTAGGCAGCTCGTAGCACCTGCTGTCTGGCTTGATTCCTGGGGGAACGTCCGCACAGCTGGAGGGATATAAATTGCCACGGAGGTTATTGTTCTAGCGGTATTTAACCTGCAAAAAGCTTCACATTTCAGGCAACTTACATCTTTTAGCAGTGTTATTGTTATGCCCTAGACGTCCGGGCCATTGGGGACTATTTGATTTCATATATTGCAGATAATAATTTCAGTGTTCACCGTTGCCATGGCGCCTCGTGGGGAACGGGGCCGTCGTGAATGCACTTCGTGAATGTTTCCTTTTTTACCGGGGCGAAAGCCATAATTCATGTTTTTCACAGAGCGAAGGAGCAAAGCGAATAATAAACGGAAGAAGCGCGCAATGTAATTTCCCTCTGCCCCTCATCTGGCCGGCAGAGGTTTGGATGGAGCGGCTAACAGGTTGAAGCGCAACCTCGGTGTCAGCAGCCTTCGCCGGTCATTTACATTCGTAGGCACGTCACCCGGGATGAAGTTAATGACCTTAGGTGCCGCAATCAGCCTTGATGATGGTGCCTTGCAATATGAAGGAATTGGTATTCACTGTGTCCGCCGAAAAACAATGAATTATTAATGGCGAGATTCAAGCAAACGCTCTGCTCTCTGAAGACACGGGAAGGACGGCTATGGGGTAAATGCTGGAGAGAGAACCGAATACAGAGGTGTCATGAAACCGGTCAGGGGTGAGAACTTTAACTTTGCCTCACAGTTAGCTCGGCGATATTCATTTGAGACTTTCTGCTGTGCATCAAACATAAACTAGTCGTTTAGGACACTCTGAGGGATGCAGGTTTATTTTCTTTCCAGCGTGCGTAATGTGGATCTGGTGATGCGTTTGATCGATTGCTCCACCCTGAACTCTACCGGGTGTCATTACCAAGTTGGTTTTCTTGTCCAGCTTTTCTTTGCTGCAGTTAGATTGTTGCCAGATTCTCAACCTGCCAAAATATGCGGATGAGCCATCAGAGACAGCTGTGAATGATTTCTCCATATCGGCACATCTTCCTGCCCAACATGTGTCCACAGCTGTAAAATAAAGCACTTTTGGGCTTCTGCCAAGGAAACTGGACATTTCAGTGCCAGCTCTTCATTTGCCAATCTTAAGGTCTCTTACTGAAACTAAAACTTTAATATCAATTGAAACTACAATATATTGATGCCATACTGTTCAGCAGCCAAGATTTGAGATTTCTTTTATTTATTTATTGTTCGATTTTTGCATACACACTCAAAAGTGCATGGTCAGTAAGATTTTTCTATTTATTTATTTTTTATTATTATTATTATTATTAATATGGTTTTATTCATTAGGATACTTTAAAGTTGACCAAAAGTCTAAACATATTATAAATTCTGTTCTTTTGAGCTTTCATCAAGAATCAATAATCAACATTGAAAAATTCAAAATTCTTGAGCAGCAAATCAGCATATGTGACCCTGGACCACAAAACCAGTCTTAAGTAGCATGGGTATATTTGTAGCAATAGCCAAAAATATTTAATATGGGTCAAATTTATCAATTTTTCTTTTTGCCAAAAATCATTAGGATATTAAATAAAGATTATGTTTAATGAAGATATTTTGTAAATTTTCTAGTGTAAATATGCCAAAACATATTTTTTGATTAGTAATATGCATTGCTAAGAACTTCATTTGATGATTTTCTCAATATTTAGATTTTTTTTTTTTTTGCATCCTCAGATTCCAGATTTTCAAGTAGTTGCATCTCAGCAAATATTGTCCTATCCTAACAAACCATACATCAAAGCGAAGTGTATTTGTTCAGCGTTCAAAACAAAAATACATAAAAATCTCAAAAATCTGGCCCTTATGACTGGTTTTGTGGTTCATGGTCACATGTTATAATGATTTCTGAAGGATCATAAGACATAAGGAGTAATGATGCTGAAAATTCAGCTTTGATGACAGGAATAAATTACATTTTACAATATATTCAAATAGAAAACAGTTATTTTGAATTGTAATAAATATTTCATAATATTACTGATTTTACTGTATTTTTATTTAAATAAATGCAGCCTTGTTGGCTATTTAATTACAGGCTTATTTTTACATTTAGATAACCTTTGATGTAATTTAGCATTCATCTTTAAAAACAAATAGTTGAATAAACACTATTAAATGTAATATATAAATCTCCGAATATATAAAAATCTCATGTTCTACATTGTAATACCTTAATTCATTTGTAGTATTTAAAACCAGGGGTCAACCGATATGTGTTTTTTCAGGGCTGATGCTGATTCCGATTATTACAGATCAAGTAGACCGATAACCGATATTTTGAACAGATATATATATATGTGTGGTGTAAAAATGAAAATTAATGTCAAAATAAACTTTTTTTTGGTACAAATATTCATGTAACAACAGTAGGGGTTGACCAATATGTGTTTTTCAAGGCCTACGCCGATACCGATTATTACAGATCAATTAGAACGATAACCAATATTTTGAACCGTTATATATGTGTGGTGTAAAAATGATGAATTATGTCAAAATTAAGAATAACAATGGCTCTGACAAAAGCTTTCTTTAAATGCTTTTAAATTATTTTCTTGGCAAAACGGTTTTGAAAATGACCGATACCGATAACCGCAAAAAATATCGGCACCGATAATCTGTCAGCACAATATTCGGTTGACCCCTATTTAAAACTGTTGATTTTATGTTTTATTAATTTAGACAAAAATAGTACTTGAAAGGGAACCCTGGGCATTAAGACTTGTATGGCTTAATATAACATAAATGATGTCTCTTACTGAAATATGTAGTAGAAAACCTTTGAAAGAGTTACGTTATTTAAAAAATCCACATCGTTTTATAGACATTTTGGTCTATGGGGGCGCCATTATTTCGATTACATGAAATGGTTGCGCTTGGTGAGCTACTGACACTATTGTTGCTATTTTTACAGCAACACAACTCAGAAAACATAACTCTAAAGTAGAGAGAACAAAGACGTGGGTCTTTAGCAAGTTTTATTCATCCACAGGCATCTTCCCATTGTTTTCTCCACTTCTTATCGCTAGGAAAGCACTGAAGATTTACAAAAGCCGCACAATATGACATTGTATTAGTATTTTATTTTCTGTGTTGTGTTGTGCTAAAAAAAAAAAAAAAAAAAAAAAAAAAAAGCACCAGTAGCTCACCGAGTGCAACCATTTGACAGCATCGAAATAATGGCACAACCCCATAGTCCAAAATATGTATAAAATATTATATTTTTTAAAATACTGTAAATCTTTCATGGGTTTTCAACCACATAATTCAGGCAATATAAAGCCATACAAGTCTTTATAAATACTCATGTTTATAGTAGCGATCAAAATGGAGCAAATAATCTTTTAAAAGTTGAAGGTTTTCGCTTCAAATTGGTGCTTCAAATGACATTTGTCATTACAAGGGACTGTTAAAAAAAATATATTTGTCATTGAGTCATTCATTCTAGAGATTTGTTCAAAAACATTCATTCTGTAATGGAACAAGTCAAGTATTTCATAAGTCATTCAAACTTTTTTTTTTTTGGTTATTTAATTCATTCAAATTGATTAAACATTTTCAAATAGAATAAGGCAATTTTTAGTCACAGCTTCTAGTAGGCTAAATTACGTTATTTTGCTTATTTCAGAATTGTGGGTTAATCGTGGTCTTCATTTCAAACTCAAAAATCATGATTCTCAATTCCCTTTAATATTGTTTATTTATTATTAGTTATCAGCCGTAGAATAAATAATTGCCTGCGTGTTGTTCTCGGCCACAACAGTATTTTAATATTAATGTATCCCTAATTTCCAGTGCTTTCGTCCATATGGTTAGTCTTTCAGTCCAGCCCAGTCTTGACCTTCCAAACAGATGAATCCGAACAGATGCCCCGGTTAGTTGTGGAGGCCAGGGGATAATTGATTTGCTAGTTACCCACCATCGAGTGCTAATGTTTCCTAAAATGGCTTTTATAGAGCCATGTCCCGCGTGGCCGGGCCTTTAGGTGAAGCATGTCACGGCACAAGCGCCATCACTCAGGAAGTCAGATATCATCAACACGTCTGGAGTCCCGCTGGGCCCCAGGCTGGATTCAATTGACCGCAGTTCAAAGGAAGATAAAGGCTAATACAGAGACCATTTACTGTCCGAGTGGCAGCACTGGTGACTTGACCATGGTTGTGGTTTTGCAACTCAATTCAGTGAGTACAATGGCTTCAAAAATATATGTGTAGTCAATAAAAACACCTTTTGAGAGACATAAGAGTCACAAGAAATGCAGGTCGTAATAGTCATAGTTGTATACACTGCCGCTCACAAGTTTGAGATTTTTAATCCTTTTTAAAGGAGACTTTTCTGTTCATCAAGGCAGAATGTTTGTTTGATTAAAAATACAGAAGAAACTGTAATATTGCGAAATATTAATGCAATTGTAAAAAGTTGTTTTCTATATTAATATACTTTAAAATATAATTTATTTCTGTGATGCAAAGCTGAATTTTCAGCATCATTACTCCAGTCTTCAGTGTCACACGATCTTTCAGAAATCATTCTAATATAAACAGTTGTGCTCCTTAATATTTTTTTTTGGAACCTGTGATACTTTTTTCAGGATTCTTTAATAAATAAAATGTTACGAAGAACAGCATTTATTTAAAATAGAAAATGTTTGTAGCAATAAACACCTCGTTCAAACTTTAGGGTCAGTATTTTTTTTCTTTCTCTCTCTCTTTAAAAGGAGTTAATACTTTTATTCAGCAAGGATTTGTTAATTTGATAAAAAGTGATAGTAAAGACTTATATTGTAAGAAATATTTCTAATTTGAATAAACGCTGTTCTTTTTTAACTTTTTTTTTTAAATTAAAGAATCCTGAAAAAAGGTTCCAAAAAAATATTAAGCGGCACAACTGTTTCCAACATTGATAAAAGTAATAAATCAGCATATTTGAATGATTTCTGAAGATTCATGTGACACTGAAGACTGTAAGTAATGGCTGAATTTTTTTTAGCTTTGCATCACAGAAATAAATTATTATTATAGGTATAATAAAATAATCCTTTTGAATTGCAGTAATATTTCATATTACTTTTTTTCTGTGTTTTTGATCAAATAAATGGAACTTTGATAAGCAAAATAGACTTTTTTCACATGATTCTTCAGAAATCATTCTAACATGCTGATTTATTACTTTTATTATCAATGTTGGAAACAGTTGTGCTGCCAAATATTTATTGGAACCTGTGATTCCTTTTTTCAGGATTCTTTGATGAATAAAAAAGTTAAAAAGAACAACATTCATTAAAAAAATAAAATAAAATTTTTTTAATGAAATCTATGCTATAATTTTTTATTAATTTAACACATCTTTGGTGAATAAAAGTATTAATTACTTTCAAAAAAGAAAGAAAAAAATTGTATGACCCCAGACTTTTGAACAGTAGTGTATATTGTTAGAAAACCTTTCTGTTTTAAATAAATGCTATTATTTTTAACCTTTTATATATTTAGCAGCACAACTGTTTTCAACACTGATAACAAATCAGCATCTTAGAATGATTTCTGAAGGACACTGAAGACTGGACTAATGATGCTAAAAATGTTGCTTCGTATCACAGGAATAAATTAAAATGTAAAATATATTCACATGGAAAACCATTATTTATATAATATTTCACAATGTAAATTTTTTTTCTGTATTTTTGATCAAATAAATGCAGCCTTGACGAGCATAAGAGAGAGGAGAAAAACATTTATAATCATTATCAGACATTTGAATGACAATATCAAACAATTTAAAATTAGCAGTCATTCACTCTAAATGGTCTTTTTCAACCTAGATTCGCTTCAACATGTTCTAATATCCCTATTACTTTTATTTTTTTATTTAGTTTGCGCTGCTGTTACGCTCATACCATTATCTTTTATGGCTGCTATGGTCTCAGGCGTCATTTTACTGCAGGCAGAATATCTCCCACTTCAGCATGAGCTTCATTTTCATGTGGCTCTTCACTCCTGTTTTGTTGTCATGTTAATTGGCTAATATTTGTTCTTTTAATAGAAGCACAAAACAAAACCCATTTAACTGCACAAATGCTGCTGACTTTATGGCCGTGGCCGGGCTGAACCCTCCTGAAGATCATGTTTGTTGTGCTGGCTCGTGCTCATCGCCTTAAAAAAAAACAAACCCCCACAATGAACGTTTTTACTGACCTCTCTCAGTGTGGGTGATTGTAGTTTTTGTTTATTAGCTAATAAACAGATCTTGCAAAACATGGCTGGTGGTCTTAGTGTGGCAGCCTCAAAATAAGGTTTCATGCCTCTTATGAGTGCACATTTGACATATTGTGTAGTAGTTTGTTGTGGTGTTTGAATCAGTTCATGCTTTGCAAAAAGGGGCACTTATGAGTACATCCTATGATCTTCTGAACTTTATTGTCACTCACAAGTGAAGGCTGCTAGTCCATATACAGTGCACCATTTAGGACAAGGTTCAGCTTTCCCTAGGTCAAAGGTTTATTTTTATTTATATGTCAAAATAAAAATAGAAAAAAATAAGTGGTAAAAAAATAAAGTAAGCAGTAAAAAATATATTGTATGTATAAAACTTTTACTGTTTAAAATTGAAAAGTTATATACGTGCCATTCAAAAGTTTTGCTTCAGTAAGATTTTTTTAGTGTTTTTGAAAAGGGTTTCTTCTGCTCGTCAAGGCTGCATTTATTTGATTAAAAATACACTAAAAACAGTAATATTGTGAAATATTATTACAATTTAAAATTAGTGTTTTCTATGTGAATACATTGTAAAATTTAATTTATTTTTGGTTTGCAAAGCTGAATTTTCAGCATCATTACACCAGTCTTCAGTCTCACATTATCTTTCAGAAATCATTTTAATTTGATGATTTGTTGCTCAAAATACATTTTTGATTATTAATGTTGAAAACTGTTGTTTTGCTTTAGTACGATTTTTTAGTGTTTTTGAAAAAGCTTTCTTTTGCGCGTCAAGGCTGCATTTATTTGATTAAAAAAACACTAAAAACAGTAATATTGTGAAATATTATTACAATTTAAAAATAAGTGTTTTTTTTATGTGAATACATTGTAAAATATAATTGATTTTTGTGATGAAATGCTGAATTTTTTAGCATCATTACTCTAGTCTGTAGTGGTCCTTCAGAAATCATTCTAACATACTGATTTGCTGCTCAAGAAACCTTTTTTTCTGATTATTATCAATGTTGAAAACAGTTGTGCTGCCAAAATTGTGTCTATAATTCACTATTTTTTAGAATATCTTATTAGTTGAATATTTACATAGATATACACTGCTGCTCAAACGTTTAGGATCAGTAAGACTTGTAATGTTTTTTAAAGAAGGCTGTTATGCTCATCAAGGCAGCATTTATTTGATCAAAAATACAGAAAAAAAACAGTAATATTGCAAAATGTTATTACAATATAAAATAATGTTTTTTATATTAATATACTTTGAAATATAATTTATTACTGCCATGCAAAGCTGAATTTTCATCAGCTGTTACTCCAGTCTTAAGTGTCACATGATCCTTCAGAAATCATTCTAATATGCTGATTTATTATTAGAATTATCAATGTTGGAAACAGCTGTGCTGCCAAATACTTTTTTGGAACCTGTGATTCCTTTTTCAGGATTCTTTGATGAATAACAAGTTCAAAAGAACAGAATTCATTGAAAATATAAACCTTTTCTAACAATGTAAATCTATGCTGTCACTTTTTATTAATTTAATACATCCTTGCTGAATAAAAGTATCAGATTCTCTCGAAAAAAGGAGGAACAAAAATGTACTGACCCCAAACGTTTGGACACTGATGTATATTGTTAGAAAACCTTTCTATTTTAATTAAATGCTGTTCTTTTTAACATTTTATTGATCAAAGAATCCTGAAAAAAGTATCACAGGTTCCAAAAAATATAACTGTTTTCATCATTGATAATAAATCAGCATATTAGAATCATTTCTGAAGGATCATGTGACACTGAAGACTGAGATAAGGATCCAAAAAAAAATAGCTTTGTATCAAAGGAATATAAATTGCATTTTAAAATATATTGACATAGAAAACAGTTATTTTAAATTTATATAAAATTTTACAATATAATTTTTTTCTGTATTTTTGATCAAATAAATGCAGCCTTGATGAGCATAAGAAATGTCTTTAAAAACATATTTTTAACATAATTAAAAATAACATAATTATTTTCAAAGTTGTATATATTTTAATTCATAATTTCATGTTTAATACAATGTGTTAATTGTGAAATCCACTAGTAATTTCTAAATGAAAATAGATTGCACACCAATTTTCAGTATGCTTGTTTGTGTTTTGTCATCAATCTTTTGTAATCAGATTGCTTTTTATCTTTCTATCTTGAATGGAAAGGAACCTATCTGCAAAAACAATAGCTTTACAATATTCATGGTTATTTTTAGAAAGGGATGCATCTTAAATAATTTTGCAGTTTAATGCAAATTGGAATGATTTATGATAATCCTAGACCCAAGCTTGAACTGTAAGTGTGTTGAGATCAGGCCAGACTCTAGAGACGTCTTCCCTTCCACACAATTGGAAAGCACATTGCAGGTGATAATCGGCGCTCTAAACAATATTCTGATACGCCGCGTGCCCTTTCTGTCACTGCGCTGTGTTGTTTCTATGACAGTGACATATGAGGATAATAACTGCAGATAAAAAGGCCATTTTGGAGGCACTTCCACATCAGAGGCCAGGCCGCGGGTTGTTTCCTATGGTAACAAATGCTGCGGAGAATCGAGCACCAATTCTGTTAAAATAATGCTCATCATTATAATGATTTGCTCCGGAGGCAAAGCACTTTTCACCAATGTGCCGTTCATTCTGATTTTTTTTTTTTCAAATGCAATATAAAGAATTGCACCTCGTATACCTAACTACCTTGTTATGTTTGAATAGGGGCCATTTTATTCACAACATTAAACATTATATTGTCGAATGTTTTTGTTTATGATTTCAGCTGTTGAATTTCTGATCTTCAGGCAGCGGTTGTAGATCTGGCGGTTGTTGCGAGCAGTGCCGCGTGTGGTGTTGGCGGAGATGAATAGTGTTAGATGGGCTGATTGGTAATCTCCTCATCTCCTGACGGCGGTCCGTTGACTCTGTCTGATACGGCGGTGTTCATCAGAGGAGCTCCACTGATCTCTGCCATCTGTGGCACCTCAATGCCAATCCCAGGAAATAAAAATGTGCTGATCATGTGTTCCCAAAATCAGGCTGAAAAATCAGTCCTGAGGTTTGAAAAATGGGAAAAAATGCTGTTTTGAAGAATGTCCTGGCCACCGTTAGCTCACAGAACAAAATATAGTGACTTAAATATAGATGTAAATATGTTTAAAAAAGCACCATAAAATGGTCTTTAAATACAACTGGTGCACTATTTCAAGTCTTCTAAGAAACTTATTGAAAAGTTGAGTTGTAGTTTAAATTCTGTTATCATTGGAAGAAGTTAACTTCCAGAACAAAAATTTACAGATGAGCTACTTACATCCTTGTCATCCAAGATGTTCATGTCTGTCTGTCTTCGAGTTGTAAAGAAGTAGCTTTTTGAGGAAAAACATTTCAGGATTTCTCTCCATATAGTTGACTTCAATGCAATCCAAAATGTATTTTAAATGCAGCTTCAAAGGGCTCTAAACGATCACAGCCAAGGTCTTATCTAGCAAAACAATTGGTTATTTTGAAAAAAAAAAAAAAAGTACAATTTATATACCTTTTAACCTCAAATGCTAGTTAGGGTTTTACTCCCATCTCATTTTCTCCTATAACTTAATAAAGACTATATAATATATTAAGTACCAACCCAGTGTTTACAAGGTGAACGCACAAGGAGGGTTAAACACCCTTTACAAAAAATGGTAAAACAGCAATGTAGGACGACTTTGATCTTGGAGGAGAAAATGAGATGGGAGTTTTTCGGCATAGCCTAACTGTCATGAACCAGAATACACAGAGTCGATGCAGAGCTAGACAGGATGAGCGTTTGAGGCTAAAATGTATATAAAATGTAAATTTTTTTTAGTACTTAACCAATCATTTCACTCGATGAGACCCTTCTTCCTCAGCTTAGAGCCCTTTGAAGCTGCATTTAAACTGCATTTTGGAAGTTCAAACCATTGAAGTCCACTATATGGAGAAAAATCATGAAATGTTTGCATCAAAAAACTATTCCTTTAAGACTGAAAAATAAAAGACATGAACATCTTAGTTGACAAAGGGGTGAGTAAATTGTCTGCAAATCTTTGTTCTGGAACTGAACTTCTCCTTTAAATCCAGTGTATTCTTGTATTTTTACAGTTGAATACGTAGTAGCTCATTTAATAGCATGCGCGAACGCAGGTGCTTAATACATAAGCGCTAGAAAACTTCATCTTTATTCAGTGTTAACCTTTTCTCCATAAGTTATGACCAATAAATTATTTCAGAACTTTCTCACTCAAGCAGTTGTCAATGCGGTCGTCTGTTATTGTTACAATCTTGGCTGTTTAGTTTTGTTTTCTACTGTGAAACCAGGGTCTGGGCCAGTGTTGCCACTTTGTGGTACAACTGATTAGTGCAAAACCAAGTCAGTGTATATTTGCGACCTGCACATACAAAATACTTGTGGTTACAACATCAGATGCTGCACATACTATTCTGGAGATGTTGTTAAAACCGAAGTAAACATTAGGCTAATTTATTCCATAGAAGTCAATGGAACACCAACATTTTCCTCAAGATATCTTTTATGTTTAGCAGAAGAAAGAAACTAATACAGGTGCTGGGTAGTTTGACACTTTTTTTGTAGGATTCTGGCATTTCACAGTTGAACACGTTTTTTCTCTGACTGCTTTTATTTGAATCAGAATGCATGGAACCACTACATTTAAATCACAATCCAAACAAACTTTTTACATGTAGCATGAACAGTTTTGATGTAAATTAGATTGTATAACTTCAAAAATTGACTGAATAAGGCCGCGATCACACCGAATGGGTTTTTGCAGTGAGAGTCGCCTTTTTTGAATGGTTTTCTGTTGGCAGTGAGCGTTCTGCGCGCTGCTTATGCGCCCCGGGCGCCTTGCGTTTTCGCCGCCTGCTGCACCTTGCGTTTTTGCAGAAGTTTTTTTAGGGTTTCTGCTAATATGACAGTTTAATAAACAGCAAAAACCAAAGATTTTAGAGCGCTGGCGCCATAATCCTTTAATTTGACTGACAGGACAGCTGTTTTGGTTGTTGCCTAGCAACATAAAAAATCCGCAGCCACTGCTCTTTTTTAAAAGTCACCAAAAAAGGCAGTGCTGTGCGCCTCACGTTTTTAGAACTAAAAGACGCGTTCGGTGTGATCGGGGCCTAAGATTGCAAATTCACTTTCTGACAGCAGATGGCGCTTTTGGAACAGCTTTCTTGGTTATGGCTATAAACAAAGCAGCTTTGCACTTTTATTCATTACTTATTCAAGGCTTATTTATTACACTTTTTGGTAGGGATGCTCCGATCGATCGGCCGGAGATCGGTATCGGCCGATAATCACATTTTATGACTCGATCGGTACTCACTAAATTGGCCGATCTCACAAACCAATCACAATTTGATAACGTCAACGCATGAGGGCGTACATGATGCGTGCAGACATGAATTAACTGGCACAGCAATTGCTGGTGTGGAACTACTATGGCAAAGAAATCTGACTTGCAGGAGCATTGTCCCAAACATTTAATACCACTAACCTGATTCGGCACTTAAAGTGCCCCTATTATGCCATGTTTAAGGTAGTTAATATTGTTGTAATAGTCTCTTAAAACAGGTTTACATGTATGCAAGTTCAAAAAACACTTTAGTTCTCTCAAAAATTAGATTTAATTTTACCCCGTTTCTAAATGATTCGTAAACGACTCGTGTGAAGCAGTTCGAAGAATCAGTCTCTCTAAACCCCTCCTTTCAGTGAGCCCTCACCGCTGTGATTGGTCAGATGGTGCAGTCCTTTTGGATTGGTCTACCGCTTCAGCGCAAAACGAAACGCCCATTGGCATAACTGAATGACAGCTGTGGAGACTTGTTAATGCATAGAAAAGATAGCCTCGATTTTACCCTATCAATTCGAGCCGGAGTCTGGCGATGAAACGGTTGAAGTGGCACATCGACAAGAAACTGTTTTGCAAGCACGACTGGAGCAGGACGTTTCTCAGTGGGTGTCATATTATAACTGTGGAAAGTGCTTGCAATTTGCTTTTGTAAGCGAACCGGGCACACCTCTACGTTGTGAACTTCAACACTGTAACGTACAACCCATAACACTGCGTTAAGCCATCGTTTATCATTATCATTACTTAAACTAATAAGGCAGACAGACAGTCAAGCTGCATCAATCACAATTTTTAGACTACATTGCACTCACAGCTGAACAACAGAACTACAGAAACGCAAGTTAGCCGGTTACCAAGACATGTGCGGGGTTGTTACACACCATAACGTACACAAAGACGTATTTTGAACGATCGCTAGAAAATACAATCATCAATTATTAATCATACTTACAGGTAGAAGTTCAGAGGAGCAAGCCGGTCCAAATAAACTGGGCACTGATCCATTTTTTAAAACCAAGCGTTTGGTGAATCTCGCGTTGTAACGTTACTCCCCAAGATTGGAAAAACAGTCATCAGTAAAATGACGCGAACACAACACAAGATTGGCATTGGACTGCTGAGGTGTTGAAAAAATTAATGTTAACCACTCATTCTTGGTAGTTTCATCTTTCGGAAGGGCATATAAAACAAATTCACTCTCACAGCACAGGGCGTCTTCTTGACATGATGTAACGTTAATCCACGTGAAAATGGTAGGCCTACTGTTTGTGGGCGGGCAAGTTGTTCGCGAAATTGAACGTGGGCGGACATTACGCAAATGTGTAGCTCGTGACGTGTGGCCGTTACAGAAAAAAGATTCGAATTGCTGACGACTCGTTTAGGCGAATGTGAGCCGACTCTTTTTTTTGTTAGACAAAAACTTCATTTATAGTGCACTGTCGGCGTCACAACTTTGCAGATAGTTTATGTTCACATACAGCTACATGACACACTACATGAAATATCATATTTGAAAAGGCATAATAAATCTCTCAAAACGTCTCTCAAAACTGATCATCAGCAGCACCATCTCTACTAAAAGTGAAACTTTTAAGTTCATTTACTTCAGGAACAGCGCCGTTGTTACCTCGCTTGTGAGAAATGTCACATAGTTTTTGAGTTGTTAATCGTCAGAGCAGCACTAACAACATTAGCGCTTAAGTTAATCCATAACAAGAGCGCGGATAAAACTACGCACTGCAAATGGAGTTATGTGAACCTGGCTTTATATGTGAGCGCTTCGAGTGTGCATGAGCGATCTAGGATGAGTGTGCGAGTGCTGAACAGTTAAACATTGGAGACAATTAAAAAAGAAATGCAATTTATAGACTTTAGTGCAATGCGACACTGCCTCTATTTTGCAAGTAAACAATTCCTGTGTCAACTGTAAAGCTCGCTTATAGTCAGACACGATGTGGTGACTGGATGTCATTTGCGCACTTTGAAAGAGAAAGAGAGAGAGCGCGCTGTCATTCACTCTCGCTATTTGTGGAATAGCGTCTCACATAAAGTTTTCAAATTACTTTATTTAACAAAGAAATATGGGATTATACCTCACCTTCAGCATTACAATTGTTTTACCCGCACCGGACAGAGACGGTGTGTGCTATCTGTGTGTGTGTGCGTCTGTACGAGAGAGTGGGAGAAATAGATTATGTGCTTTTCCTACATAATTAAACGTAATTTTGTGGATAAAACATGGAAATAATCTGATGTTTTTATTCTATTGTTTACCGTATTTATTTTGGCCAGTGTTGTTGTGAGTTTCGGTTATATTGCCGTTTTAGGCTGTAAAGAATTTTAAAATGACTGAAATTATGTGTGGCAAAGTGATATGGACATTTAATGCGGTCAAAAGCTGCCTGGAACTACGTTCGCCGTGCGCGTTACCCTGAAAATATCTGCGCACCTTCGATATAAACCCAATTTTAAAGGCATGTTGTAATGTTCACTGTATAATGAGTAATTATTTATTACTCTTATACACATATGTTTCACAATTACTATAAAAATGTAACAATGTATCTGTAATACTTTATCTAAAAAAAGATGAATGTTGATCAGAGAGACTCAAAGCATCGGAATCGGTATTGGTATCGGCCGATAACCATGACATAAATTCGGTACTCGATATCGGCTGCAAAAATCCTGATTGCAGCATCCCTACTTTTTGGTTGTGAAAGTGCTATTACATTTGCTAAAAATATAACTTTTTATATAAAAAACTAACAAGCAAGCCCTGCCCAGATTTAAAAAGTAACATGAAAGTAAAGCAAAAGTAACTTAACACATTACTTCCCATAAAAAGTAACTTAACTTAGCGTAATTAATTACTTTTTAGGGAGTAATACATTAAATACATTAATATTGTAATGTATTTCTTTTAAAGGTAACTTTTCCTATCACTGATCAGATTATTGTTTTCAAGTAACTAGTAAAGTAATGCATTACTTTTTTATTTTACAAGAAATATCTGAGTTACTTTTTCAAATAAATAACACAAGTTATTTTGTTTTCCCATTTATGCACTGACACATCCCCTGTCCCCATGTTGAGAAAAATTGTGAGTGCTGCAGGGGCACTTTCTTCAGCCTGAGGCCTAATAAATTCACTTTTAGTGAGAACAGTTTCCAAAAATATAACTTTTGTTTTTTTTGTTCTTAAAAATAAATAACCAAGCTTAGCCCAGGTGACAAAAAGTGACACAAAAATAACGTAATGCATTACTTTCCATAAAAAAGTAACTTGAGTAACTTTTTTTTATGAAGCAACACCATTTTGTAATGCATTCGTTTAAAACATATTTCCCCAACACTGGTGAACTTTTCCTTTAAGTCATTATTGATCATCTTCCCTGTGGCGCCTCTTTCAAATCTGAAAGGAAAGCTTTTCTGTGAAGGCCATCATGTGGCATCAGAAGACTTGGAATAGCATGCAAGCTTTTTTGTTTGTCTTCTTTTATGCAACTTTATAGCCCTTTGGCATTGAATTCTTTTGTAGAATGGATAACGGTGCTTTGGCCATTCTTCAAAATCTCCCTCTTTTGTGTTCCATGGAAGAAAGAAAATTCAGACTGGTTTGGAATGACATGAAGGTGAGGAAATAATGACAGTGTTTTCATTCTCTGGTGAAGCAGTTATTAAAAATCCCAGAATTCCACTGCAAACACGACTCTTTCACTAATTTTAGCCTGCAGTTCTTTGTGATCCTTTTTGATGCTCGCAATTTGAAAGCCACTTAATTCGTTCTCATGCCATTGTAAGCCTATCCCATAAAACACAAATGCAAGCACCACTTAGGAGACATTACTTCCAGCAACACTTTTCCGAAATGAACGTTTGAGAGAGGCTAAAAGCTTTCCTTTCTTCGCATTACAGAGGAAAATTCATTGAAAAAGCTTCCAGTCTTACAGTAAAAGCCTCAAATGTCTGTTCTCTTCGGTTCTGAAGACCAAGCAGGCATTTGAGGGTTGGTCTTTATGCAACATTTGGTACGTCTGGCCCACATTTTATGGTGTCTTCTCAGACCGTGAATGTCTAGTATGATAATTTGCCTTTCTCGGTGGAGAACAGGAGATTGTCTTTAGCTCCCGAGCCAGGATTTCTACAGCGCAGAGAGAAAGAACATTTAACAGACTTGGCCCAGAGTTCAACTTCTCTGCATTTTGTCTCCTGGCGCTGCAAATAGGGAACGTTGGGCTGAAGAAGATGGGAACTGTCACTTTTTATACGTTTACAAGTGATAGATTTCAAAGATTATTCTTTTTTCTCTGTACTTCGTGTGCATTGCGTTGGATTGGCGAATTATTGAACATTATATGTAGAGATGTTCCCTTGTCTCAAATGAGCTCTATTGCTGGTAAATATAAGACATCAATCTATTTAGTCAACTAATCAGTTTTCAATGAAAAATGTAGGGGGAAGCAGTAGCAGTGCATCATCGTATTATGAACAAGATGACAATTATCAGTGCATGAATCAAACCCACTCAGATTGCAGACAATTTCTGTCTTTTTTTGAATAGTATTATTATATACGATATGTGGGCAGAAACAAATCATATGGATGAGTAAAGTCAGACACAGTAACTTCTTTTTCCTATGGTTTCTGTGTCTTATTATGAAGGCAGTGCCTTCCGCAGGGGTGCATTTGATGGCCGCATCGTCTCTTTTTTAGAAAAATAATCATTGAAAAATTTAATTACCATAAATTACTGTAATTTCTTTCTTTCTTTGAAATGTAACAGCTACTTTTCTGAAATAAAGGAGCTTTGGTTTTCAGTTTGTTTAAAAAATTTTTTTTAGAATGTTCAAAAATATCTAAACTGAAGTTCAACATTTGTTTTTTTAGGATTCTGGCGTTTTTTTTGTTTTGTTTGTTTTTTTTTCCTTTTCATAAATCAGTATGCATGAAACAGTTGCACATAACCACTGCATTTTAATCACGATCCAAACAAATCCAGTTTTTGATGTAAATTAGATTGTATAATTTTAAAAGTTGAAGCTAAAACAGCAGATGAACTCAATGAGAATGGAAATTCACTGTCTGACAGCAGGTGGCGCTTATGGAACAGCGGCAATATATTGTTTCCTTGTTTACTGCTGTGAATAAAGCAACTGCGCTTTTAAATAAATACTACATTAATATGCATTATGCATGAGATGAAAAGAAAATACCATCTAAACCCTTCTGAAGACCGTCATCTTCAGCATTTCTGACTTCTCTTAACTGCTGTTCACGTTGTTCTTTGGTTACGGGATTCTTTTATGTCCTCAAAAAACTCATCAAACCAAGGCATTCAAAAATATTGTGAAAAAATATAAAAAGCCTTTATTCACATGGCTTTAACATTAAAAACAGCAAACATGCACCGATGCGTTGCGGCTAACTTGCCTTTATAATATGCCTTGGTTTGATGAATAATTTTTACTTGTCTAGAAAATCCTTTTTAATTTAAGAATTTTTAGATATTTTGTCTGGAAACAAGACAAAAAATCTAAGTAAGAAAATAATTTTTTGCAGTGCACTCTTAAAAAATAAAGGTGCTTCACGATGCCATGGAAAACCTTTTTGTCTAAATGGTTCCATAAAGAACCTTTAACATCTGAAGAAACTTTCAGTTTCACAAAAGGTTCTTTGTGGCAAAAAAAGGTTCTTCAGATTATAAAAAGTTAAGAAAGAAATGGCTCTTTAAAGTACCTTTGACTGAATGGTTCTTTGTGGAAACAAAAATTGGTTCTTCTATGGCATCGCTTGAAGAAACCTTTTGAAGCACCTTTATTTTTAAGAGTATGTACCGACATTCTTCAAAATATAATATTTTATGTTCAGCTGAAGAACAAAACTTATACAGGTTTGGATCAACTTGGAACAATTTTAATATTTGGGTGAACTATGCCTTTAAGTGCGTTTCAGTTTTTTACATTTTTTAATCCCCTGTTAGTTAAATTCTTCAATATTCAATCATAATTGTGCAATGCTATGATGTTTTATACAAAGAACAGCTCATTTTATTGTAGATAAAGAAAAAAATAATGTAATGCATTTCAACAAATTCAACTATAGATTTTTATATTTTTTTGCATTGCATTGCATTGCATTGCATTGCAATTCACTGACTAGCCCTGTCCATAGCAAGATCTCATAGTTTTAGTCGAATGTTTGTTGTTTATCAACAGGCTATGTTTCAACTTTAAAGTTAAAAGTCCCCTCGATGTCCCATTATGGTGCTATTTTTTTTAAATAAATGTCTTGCTTTGACTTAAGTGATATCTTTAAACCTGCTGGGGTGCCTACCCAGACAACACTTTTGGGAATCATAGGCATGAAATACTCTAATGATTCGCTTTGGTTTTGAGACACAGTCGTTGTCATAAAGGGATCATTAGTGCTTCCATAACAAGAACCTGTGCAAGTCTGGAAGTGGAAATCCCAGCATCTGTTCCACGGTAGATGGCATGTGAAATTATTTATATTCGTTGTGTATTTATTCGTTTCCCAATGCAGTGGTACTGAAGGGGGGTCAAGAGGCATGTGCTTTATATGTGATATGTCTCATTTCTTGGCAATTCCAATCTTGTTGACTAAACATACCCTCATTTGAGATGTATCTTCCGCTGGCTGGAAGGGAAGATGATGTCTGTTTCATGCTGGTCAGTGCCATTACTGAATCGTTTCCATTGGGCCACTGACTGAAATCTAACCTCGGATGAATTCAAATGCATTTTTAATGTCCATTTTGCTCAAATGCAGTCTTATATGCCTCATGAGTTCAAACGCGTTGCTAACAGCCCTGCAAGCTACAGCCGAGTTTGAGGAATAGACATTATATAGTGGCGTTCATCATGAGGAAAGATTTTTTGCTAACGTTTTTCTGTCAGTTATGACGGCTGCAACCAATCACGTTCCTCTCCCTCCAGGCTCAACCTCAGACTAAAGACTGAACCATACCCGTCTGTTTTAGACGCTTGACTACAGTTGCTGCATTTAGGCCAAAAGCAAAATTCAAAGATTTGATAAAGGTGCTGTCATTTTAACTAGACTTCCAGTACACTGAGCCTATCACACTGAGATTATCATTCTTTAGATATTTAATTACCAATACTTTTTTGTGTTGATTTTATGAACACAATGGCCAGTCGGAGGCATTCATCGCTGAAACATTTGAGTTTTGGTCAATGCATGCTCGCTGACTGAATTCTGCAATTTGGCAAATTCTCTCATCAGAAACAACAAAGTACAGACGTAAATAAGAGATTCATTCATCATATACTTCAGACAGCATCACTGATTATAATTGGAGCTTTTTTTAGAGTGTTTTCATTGGCACTGGACTGAAGTCAATGATTATATTCTTTAATAATGTAAATGTTCTTTGCTCACTATATGGGCCATTCAACAGAATTGGTGCAAGCTGCTGTCCCACAAAAAAAAAAAAAAAAAAAAAAACATGTTTAAAAAGCATTTACAAATTCAAATCTTAGATATTTACTAAGATCCTTCTATTATCTATTGAAACCCACAATAATATTTAAAATATCAGTCATAAGTCATAATTATTGGGGAACTTTCATTTGGGACGTGGCTGCCCTAAACCCTTACCCCTAATATTGAGGGGGGAAAAAAGTATTTTATTTCATTGTTTTTGAAAAAATATCTTTTAGATTTTTTTTTTTTTTTTAAGTAAAGTTAATAAAATATTTATTTGGTATTTTCTTTGTAAATCATGAAACTTTATGTAAAAAATGTGTCCCGTATTTTTAATGTCACTACCGAAACAGTGTATGTTTTAGTCCATTGTAGTGTGATTTTAATTGCAGCCCTAAATTTATGATCGGGGAATATTCCTGTGTCCTTCTCTCTCATATCTACAAGGTGTTAGAAGATACACTTTTAAAAATATAAATGCTGTAAAAGGTTCCAATTCTGGTTCCACAAAGAACCATTCAGTCAAAGGTTTTTTAAAGAACCATCTCTTTCTTATTTTTTTATAATCTGAAGAAAACAGAAAGGTTCTTCAGATGTTAAAGATTCTTTATGGAACCATTTAGACAAAAAGGTTCCTCTATGGCATCATGACACCTTTATTTTTAAGAGTGAAGGTCCCGTCATTTTGAGGTAAACTGTTTTCAAACATCCGCTAATCTGTGTGTAACTTTAAGGAATGTCACTACTGAACTATTTTTCTGCAATTAAGCACACTTTTTTTAGGAGTTATTCCATAACATTTAGTTGTTATATGTGTACAACTGTTGTTGGGCTGATTAGCAAATTTGAGCTAGGTTCAAAAGTATCTAAAATTGTCACATTTTGTAACAAATTGTAACATTTGGTGGAGTTTTAGCAGTTTTTTTGTTATTCGCTAAAATTGTCACAACTAAAACATGTCTTCATTGTTTCGGTAGTGACAAAAGGGAACACATAATCCTTTATTTGGAGGAAATAAACTCAATTTTAACACAGTTATGCAAATATTTTGTATTTTACTATGTTTTACTAGTGTTTTAGTATGTGGGTTAAAATTCTGTAATGTGATGTCACTATGTGAAAATGTGCAGTCACTACCGAAACATGGGATATTATGTCAAAAATAAAGTATACTGAATTATCAACTAAGATGTTATTATAGTGGTTGGTTCAATTATATATTCAAAATAATTAATCCTTAAGTTTGAAATCAGTATGATCACCTTTTTGCCTTTTACAAAGGAAAATTGGTTCAAAATGCAACAAATCACACTTAAAATATTGAAAAAAATTGAATTATTATTGATTCATGTCTGAAAACTTTTTAATAAAAAGATATAAAAAAAATATTTTTACAATGAAAATGTTAGAAAAATATTAATAAGTCAAAATAACCCTTTTACCCTTTTTATTAAGTTATATATTATTGTGTTTCGGTATAAATTCAAATTTGGGGAGAGGACAAAAATTCCAAAAAAGTCTGAAAATATAATATGAGAATTAACTGCACAATTACTAAAAATATATACCTTGGATATTATACAGTTTGCATAATTACAAAATATGTGTAAAAAGACATTATTTTTCAAGACGTTTCCAACTCTGACCTTGGACCAATTCTGTAGAATGGCCCTTATAATTTGTTCATTGTTTGAATAACTGAGGATATGTGGTATTATAAATAGAAAGCTCTTTTTATTAAACATGTGATCAGGTTTAACACTAATTCAGTCTTGTTAAAATATATAATGCGGTAATAGTATAGGTTTAAAAAGTTAGTTGAATATTTACAAAAAAGTTAAATATTTTAAATGGTATAACAGTCTTTATTATCATTTTAAAAGGTCTTAATCATCAGGCCATACTGCAATTCTTGTTCTTCTGTCCCAATATTTATTACGCTTCAAAAGGCCATGTAATTAAACAAATGTTTGCACAACATTTTCAAAGTCAAATCCCTGCACTGTTGCACATTCTACAAGCTTGTGGTTTCAGAGCAGTTTGCAGTCAGTGAGTACAGTGCCATTATGCCGGGAGATTGCTATAATCTACTATTGATGAATTTTCACAATTTGCGGTAAATGGCTGTAAAATTGTGTCTTTTCATATGAGCTGCTGGGAGTGATAAAGCGTAGACATTTAAAATTCCAAATATATTTGGGCTTGTTTATAATGAAGTCCTACATTATACAGTAGATACAGCTTTTAATTGAATGTAAACTCTTGCAACTTGTTGTCATAGGAAGAAACATTTATTATTATTATCATATTATTTATTTCTTTGTCTATTTTCGTTCTTGAAACACAATTATTGTATCAGCAAAATCCAATATCAATCAACCTCTAATGAGTTGTATTGCCATTTTAGTAGATAATCCAGTTTTTTAATATATGGAATAAAACATGTCTTTGAATATGTGCTGCAGCCTGTTTATTATTTATATTTTTCCATATTAACTACATTATCGAGATATTGTGGTGCTGTTTATTCAGTTCAAATGGGATGCTTCTAGTAAAAGCTGTGTGATTTAGGTCTGGCCAGCCTAAGACTCAAGGCAAATGGTGACTTGTACCAATGTCAAGAGGTTAGAGACCATTACCATGTTGTGGGCAAAGGTCAAAGAGGAAGTGACAGGTGCGTCTTAGACTTTATATCTATTTGAGGAAGACTCAAGCGCTTCTGTACTGACCACAATACATGCAACCAGTCACTGCAGAACACTCACTCCTGTCTAGACAAGGTTGTGTTATTGGCTGACTTTTGATTTCATAATATAATATGTTTCCAGAACGCTGCTCTCTCTATGAATCTGTGAATCAAAGCTTTCACAGGCCAAATGATGAAAGAGGGCACTCATGATTTCTGACATTTCAATTATAGATCTGAATGAAACCTAGATGTGGGATTGCAGTTTTGAAACACAAAAAGATGCATGATGTTAATTCACATCTCATGTCCTTTACGCAATTTAAAGTGTAAATGTAGCACAGGTCAGAATTTACACTCAACGAGTCCTTCAGCAAGTTAGTTTAACTTTAACGTAACGAGAACGGCAATATTACAAGGTTTAAATCTGACTCACTGGTTTTTTATGTGCCTTAGAGCAGTTTACTTCTGTATTGAATTTATCATCAGGGGGCCGATTCACAAAAATCCTCTAAAGATATGTTCCTAAGTGCAATTCTTGAAAAATTCTTAGAAAGTTATTTTCTTTAGAACATCTTTTGTTAAGATGAAAATGGCTTTGGTAATCATTTTGTACTGTCTGCAAGTTACATAGTAATAAAAAATGGCATGCAAACATTTTTTTTGTCACCAATGGCTTTTTGGGAGTCCAACAATTTGCATGTTTTTTTAAGTAGTTACTAGACTGTTTCAAGTTCCGGCACATTTTATTCATTTATGCTCTGTCTTGTACTCTGAATACGTCCCGTATCTGTGTGTATATGGACACTCTTATAATACTGCAAAAAATAGTTTTAAAGGGTTAGTTCACTAAAAAAGGAAAATGACCACATTATTTACTCATCCTATGTGAATGTGACCTCCTTCTTTCAGACAAATCCAATCAGAGTTATATTAAAAATAGTTCTGGCTCTTCCAGGTTTTATAATGTAAGTGGATGGGTGTTTCTGTTCAACAGTTTAAAACAAGTCCAATAAAGCGCATCCATCCATACATGGCTCCAGGGGGTGAATAATGCCTCCTTTAGTGAATTCAAGTGTTTTTTTTTTTAAGAAAAAATATCCATATTTTGTTTACAGGAGCAAAGGAAGCAAAGTTTTCTTACTTTAGCAAAGGAAAACCAGTCTCATCGAAATCCTCTGGCATTTTTCTTTACAAATCTTTACAAAAAAATATTTTCAATTCACTAAAAGAGGCCTTTATTCACCCCCCAGATCCATGTGAGGCACTTTTTAATAGGATGGATGCACTTTATTGGACTTGTTTTGAACTGTTAAGAAGAGTCAGAACAATTTTCAATATAACTCTGATGGCCTTCATCTGAAAGAAGGAAGTCATATACACCTGGGATGCCTTGAGGGTGAGTAAATAATGGGCTAATTTTCATTTTTTAGTGAACTAAGAGTTTCATTCTAAAATTGAAAATCACTCTTTGACTATTTTGTAGAGTTGTTGCTGGATAGATAGCACAATCCAATACATTACACATTTTTATGTAATATATTCAGACTACCTTTTAATTGCTTTTAGATTACTTGTGACCTAATTCATTAATCACATTGATTTAAATTTAAATTCCATATTGATATAAAAATACAAAGAGAAAGAAAATATGTTCCATTTATTGTCATTAACAACTTTAAGTGCATTAAAGGAGTAGTTCACTTTTAGAACAAAAATTTACAGATAATGTACTCACCCCCTTGTCATCCAAGATGTTCATGCCTTTCTTTCTTCGGTCGTAAGGAAATTATGTTTTTTTGAGGAAAACATTTCAGGATTTCTCTCCATATAGTGGACTTCTATGGTGCCCCCGAGTTTGAACTTCCAAAACGCAGTTTAAACGCAGCTTCAAAGGGCTCTAAACGATCCCAGCCGAGGAATAAGGGTCTTATCTAGCGAAACTATCTGACATTTTCCAAAAAAATAAAAAATACTTTATGTAGTTTTTCAACATACCCTAACTGTATTGACCTGGATTACACAGAGTACGCATGTGCATGACAGAGCTAGACAAGACGACCATTTGAGGTTAAAAAGTATATATATATATATATTTTTTTTTTTTCTTCTTCTTTTTTCAATGACAGATCGAAATGCTGTTCTCATCTGGGATCGTTTAGAGCCCTTTGAAGCTGCATTTAAACTGCATTTTGGAAGTTTAAAGGGTTTGTCCTAAGAAGCAAATTAAGAATATTCTTTAAAAAATGTTTTGGGAAAAATTGTTAGGAAGAAAATAGCAATAAGATTCATTTTAATAAATAATTTGATTTTGTGAATCCAGTCCCAGATGCTTATCTAGGATGCTAAAAGAACTCCAGAACAACACATTTGGCAACACATATTGTGCAATGTTCCTCACATTAAGCTACTGATGCAACAATATATTATAATGCTTCTTCATAGTTATTATGAGTTATTTCACTAAAAGACTAAGACTGGCCAGTATATGAGTAATACTATGGCCTGCACTTTCACAAATGTGACCCTAGACCAAAAACCAGTCATAAGGGTCGATTTTTTTTATTAAATTGACATTTATACGTCATCTGAAAGCCATCTTAAGCTTTCCATGGTGTATTTGGTTTGTTAGGATTGGTACAATATTTGGCTGAGACACAACTATTTGGAAAGCTGGAATCTGAGGGTGCAAAAAATCTGAATATTGATCAAATCTGATTTAAAGTTGTCCAAATAAAGCTATTTGCAATGCATATTACTAATCAAAAAATAAGTATTGATATATTTATGGTAGGAAATTTAGAAAATGTCTTCATGGAATATAATCTTTGCTTAATATCCTAATGATTTTTGGCATAAAAGAAAAATGAATAATTTTGACCCACAAAAAAGACTGGTTTTGTGGGCCAGGGTCACAAATATGCAAGAATGGCAGCTAGATAATTCCATTGTCACAAGGGACAAAAATATATTTTAATAAAAATGCAAAATGCAGTTTCAGGCCTGGTAAATAAACTCAGTTCCTCTGCTATCAGCAGCTGAAGTAAACAGTCAATTTTGGACTCTGGCTGTTCTTGAATCAGATGATCCCAGACGACGTTGACTATTAAACTGCTATGCATTATGGATATTTTGGTTTTATTTGGATATTTGTTTCTCGCTGAATTTAGATCGGCTTCTCCAAGACATTTACTATGCCGATGGAAAGCCGTATGTGCTTTCTCACAGGCATAGAGATATCTCCGTCACCTTGATGTCCAAACGCAGTTAAGCCTCTATTGTTTTCTTAACAGGGTGCCGTCACCAGGAGATTGAGCGTGTGGTTAACACATGATGTTCAAGGACTACAGATCTGGTCGAGCTGTAGGTGAGTTGATATGCATTCTGCTGATGGAAGTTCTGTCTGCTTGATGTACCATCAGAGACCCTTTAAGCTTCTCATTCACAGGCAGAGTGTAGATCTCACGGCAGAAAAAGGATTTGCTGGCAAGATCTCTGCCGCACACCTGATAAGGCTGTCAGTGTCCCCATGAGAGGCTGCTTCTCAATAATAAGAGGTTTCTCCTCGAGTTCTTTGGCATTTATTCTGTCACGAACAGGTGGAAACGTCTGCTGGTTCACCTCCATCACTTTCCGCTTCTTGTTTGCGCTTTCTAAAGACGGCAAGTTTGGATTTCATACCTTTTATCAAGTTTCGAGAGATTAAGCTGAAAGGTGAGGCTGATACGGCTTTAGATGTGTGTTTGCGAGCCAAGTGGAAAGTATAGGGTTTAGACTGATATTAGAGCGTATAAATAGCCTAAATGTTTATGCCAGTGGAGGACAGTGGAGTGCTTTTCGCAGGATAAAACGCAAAAGCAGGGTTTCTGGATGAAATGCCAGGTGGCCAGATGGACATTCTGTTCAATCTCTTGTGCAAACCCTATCTGAACTCTGTCTTTTTAAGCTTTTGCTGTGAGATAAAAGCTTTGTGAGTCATTTAGTTGTGTTTTTAATGCTAAATACTTTCAAAAACTGTCTTAACTCGGTTTTGACATCTGACATTCAATGTGACGGACAGGTCTTCAATCACGCAGGAGAGTGAGTGTTAGAAATCAAATCCTGACAGGAGAATTGAGCCTGGCGACTGTGAGGGAACCAAAGGGTTTAATTTCTCGCAGGCATGTGGAAGATGAGCGTGTCCTTTCTTATTAGGCTCTGTGTGGGCCGTGCCGGTCGGCTGGCTCGTGTTGAATCTGAAGGCAGGTGTCCGGCCTGTCACACGGCTCTGTCCTCCCCACAGGTGGCCGGTTTACAGCTGTAAGGGGGCCGATCGCCTCATTTACACTGGAGCTTTTCTTCCACATTCCCCTTATCTAGCCCAGTGCACAGCAACAGAGTTGACTGATGACTTCCTCTTTTCCACAATCAAGGACAGACGATCCGGGAATGCTTTTTAGTGCTTGCTCATAAGGTACTGAATGCCAGTCACAAAAAGAGAGCTGATAGCACAGACTGAAAGTTGATGCATATTTAAGTCGACGTGAAATCAGAATTTTATTTAATGCACATATTGTGAACCTTCTGGTTCTTGTTCGAAATCAATTCTGAAAACATTCTTCCTTTTTCTGCTGATGTGGGCTGTGGGATATTGTTAAAGGATAACTATTGCCAAAAGGCAACCTGGGCTGTTTTTTTTTACTGTAAACGAGACAAACATATATCAAAAGCATAATTACGACAAACGAGCCGTTTTTGAGATTGACTGTGATTTCGTTTTGCGGTCAATGGCCGGTGAATGGGAGTACTAGGGGCATAACTTTGAGCGCATCAAAATCGATATTTTTACAACACTAAGAAGGCTCGACACACCATGACACTTTGCTCGAAGTATCGCCTGGGTCTCTACACATGAACTCGAGCATTGAGAACATTGTTCGTGTACACAGAGTTTATTAAAAACAAAGGTTTTGAACAACTCACTTTCACTGTTTGAGTTTCCGCTCGCGGCCGTCTTGCCAGTCAAGAAGTGTCGATCTCCGAATGCGAGGATGGGTAGCTCCTAAAGCATATTTCCATATAAATGCACGGCTAATTTGTTGTTTTGTCGCAAATGAAAAACAATATTAAACTTCTAGTTGTAAAAAGAGCCTCATATAAGCCTAATATTTCGTCCTATGGAGTCCATTCATTCGCATTCGGAGATCGACACCTCTTGACTGGCAAGATGGCTACGAGCGTAAACTCAAACAGTGAAAGTGAGTTGTTCAAAACCTTTCTTTTTAGTAAACTCTGTGTACACAAACAATGTTCTCAATGCTGGAGTTCATGTGTAGAGACCCAGACGATACTTTGAGCAAGTTTCATGGTGTGTCGAGCCTTCTTACTGTTGTAAAAATATCGATTTTGATTCGCTCAAATTTATGCCCCTAGTACTCCCATTCACCGGCCATTGACCACAAAACGAAATCACGGTCAATCTCAAAAACGGCTCGTTTGTCGTAATTATGCTTTGTTAGATATATGTTTTGTCTCGTTTACAGTAAAAAAAAAAAAAAAAACAGCCCAGGTTGGATTTTGGCAATAGTTATCCTTTAACTGATAACTAAGTAGCTATTTATGCAATCTGGTTCTCTTTTGGCATATAAAATCCATTTTACACCTTCAAATCAATTCCTGATGAATAAAAGTCCTGCTGTACACTTTTTTGTCACATTATAGAAGAAAAATGGGTTGCAAAGGCAATTCATGTCGACTTGACTGTTTACTGGCTGATGTTATTCTGATATATTTCATAATAGGGTAAATGTTTTTAAATTGAGATGTATACATGATCTGAAAGCTGAATAAATAAGCTTTCCATTGATGTACGGTTTGTTTGGATAGAACGAGATACAACTATTTAAAAATCTGGAATCTGAGGGTGCAAAAAAATGTGAAAATCACCTTGAAAGTTGTCCAAATTAAGTTGTTAGCAATGCATATTACTAAACAAAAATTAAGTTTTGATATATTTACAGTAGGAAATTTACAAAATATGTTCATGGAACATAATCTTTATTTAACATCCTAATGATTTTTGGTATTAAATAAAAATCGATAATTTTGACCCATAAAATGTATTTTTGGCTATTGCTACAAATATACCTGTGCTACTTAAGACTGGTTTTGTGGTCCATGGTTACATATTTATGTTTAACTTAAGCAAAACAATATATATAAATGTTAAAGCTATTAGTACTATTAGTACAAAACTTTTCTCTAATTTTCCCCTCATTTTTGTGAATTATTTGACCTGGGTCACAGACTATATCTATAATTACACTACCATTCAAAAGTTTGGGATCAGTTTTTTTCCAGCATTGATGCCTTAAATTCATCAAAAGTCACAGTATTTATAAGTTTGCAAAATATTTCTGTTTGAAATAAATGCTGTTCTTCTTTGTACTTTCTGTTCATCAAATAATAAGTAAATAAATTAATAAATAATAGCCATTTCCACAAAGATATGAAGCAGCACAACCGTTTTTGATACTGATGATAATAATGTTTCTTGAGCAGCAAATGAGCATATTACAATGATTTCAGAAGAAATAATGTGAAACTGAACACTGGAGTAATGATGCTGAAATATAGTTTGGATCACAGGAATAGCCTAAATTACAATTATTTCACTGTGTTACTGTATTTTTGGTCCAATAAATGCAGCCTTGTTGAGCATAAGATTCTTTTTTTTTTAAATGTAAAAACTTGCCAACCCCAAATTTTTGAACAGTATTGTAACTTCTGCAGGTGGCAGCAGATCATGCATAAAATTATTTTTGACAGTCTAACAAAATATAGGTTTGGTAAGCTTGTCAGAAAGTGCACATGGTTCAGACACTTGGCCTAGTGATTTGTGCACATATGCTTTGACAAATTGAGCGCTTGCGCTCATGCATGTGGCACAAATTTTACGCTGATTTGTGACATTTATTTCCTGCTCGCTCCCACCATCTTTCTCCTCCATTTCTTGTTCTCTCTCTTTTCTCTTATTCCCATTTGGGGAGTAAAAATATATTTTAGCAGCACTAGTAGTGATTTTTCAAGTAAAAGAGGACGCTTTCATCACAATTGTACAACAATTTATTTTCAGGGAAATCCAAGTGAAATTGAACCCCAGTTCAGAGTAATTCGCACATTGTTCCACCTCGGCGCCAGTACGAGCGGTTCAGGCAACTAAGAAAGAACTTTGTCTTTCACGCTAACATATTACAAATTCAGTGAGATTGACTGTAAGCCAAATGCACACAGCATGGCTTTCACCTCTCACAACTCTCTGTTGCCCTTTATTATAAATGACCATTTTGCTATTGCCTTAAACTTAAATAATGGAGATGCCAGAGGCTGGAGAGTTCAACTTTACACCTAGTTAATTGGTTTTGTGTGAAAAGTTGCAGGACTCATGTTGGCTGTGAGGTGAAGGGCGCTGCAGGTGAAATGCCTGCGTCAATCAGTCACCTTAATGAATCTGGAGGTCTCACTGAACTGTCTTTCTAATATAACACAGGGATGATAATTGCAATTTTTGCATTTGTTTTGCATTATTCTGTTGGATGATTGAAGGCTTGCAATTAATTTATTGCTTCTTTGCCTTGGCATTAAAAGTATAGTTCACCCAAAATTGAAAATTTGCTGTTAATTTACTCACCCTAATGCCAGCATAGATTAAAGTGCCTTTTTTTCTTCAGTAGAACAGAAAAGAAGATTTTTAGCTGTAACTATGGTCCTTGGTGATTTATAAAATGCAAAGCTGAGGCTGCCAGTTTTGAAAATAAAAACAGCATAGTGAACACAAAATTATTCCTGTGGCTTCTAAGGATATATTGAAAATATTGAGGTCTTATGAAGCGAAACGATTGGTATGTGCAAGAAACTGAACATTGTATACAACGTTATTACCTGCAATCCAGAGCCTCAGCCAAACAGGACAGTACGATTCTTTTTTCGCAAACTAGTTGTTTCAGTTTACTAGTTTATGTAATCACAAAATGACATCACATATACACTGTTATATTATTAAAGCACCCAATATTGATGTCAAACGTGGATGTTTTGTTTGTATAAAGCATATAACGTGAATAAAATAGTCTTCATCAGCTCACCTTTTTACATACACAATTAGAAACCAAAATAACTTCAGAAACCTTCATTCAAGTGTTCAGAAAACTTCATTCAGTTCACACGTGCAATTCAGCGGCTCATCAGTCATTCTGATTTGAACGGTTTCCTCAGTTCAGTGACTGTTGGATGAACTGGAGCACTGAATTAGTATATTCATCATAGATCCTATGATGAATATACTAATTCAGTGCTCCAGTTCATCTGCTGCTATTTTGGCTCATTTTAATTCGGAGTGACTGTCAGACATCTGAAAGTGAGTTTTGATTGAGTAACTTGTAGATCTGTGCTGCTCAAGCCACAAACTGTTTCAGATGCTTCAGTCCGATTTGATGAACTGGTTCAACTAGTTCACTAAAAAGAACCATTTCAGTTCAAAAGAATGATTCGTTCGTGAACCGGACATCACTCTGGCCTGTTTGCCGAAGGCTCTGACCAATCGCTTTGCTTCATAAGACCTCAATATAACGTCAGGAGCCATGGGTAATAATTTTGTTTTTTCTTTGATATGCTTTTTTTATTTTCAAAAACGGGCAGCCGCTCACTTGCATTTTTTGAATCAACAAGGACCACAGTTTCAGCCTAAAAATCTTCTTTACTCCTCTACTGAAAAAAACAAAAACAAAACATCTCTATTAAAGTCTCATTGCAGAAACTTCACTTGTTAGTTCTAAAAGTTATGAAAAGCAAAGTCTTATTCAGTTGATATATTAAGGTCTTATGAAGTGAAACGATTAGTCTGTGCAAGAAACTGAACATTATATACAACATTATTACATGTCATCCAAAGCATCAGGCAAACATGGAAAATACAATTATTTTCTGCAAACTGGTTGTTTCGGACAGTTTGTTTCAATGAACTGGTACAATTTACTAGTTTATGTAATCACACAATGACATCACGTATCACCATTATAATATTACAGCACCCAATAATGAATATAATGTAAATAATGTGTATAAACTAGTCTTCATCAGCTCAGCTTTTACATAAACTGTGAGAAGCCAAAAAATGTTCAAGTGTTCAGTTCAGATGTGCATTGGTCTTCAGTCCGAGTTGAACTGTTTTCTTCAGTCCAGTGACTGTTGGAGGAACTAGAGAGCTGAATCAGTTCATTCATCATAGAATCAGCTACTATTTTGCCTTATTTTGATTTGGAGTGACTGTCAGACATCTGAAAGTGAGTTTTGATTAAGTAACTTGTAGATCTGTGCTGCTCAAGCCACAAACTGTTTCAGATGCTTCAGTCCGATTTGGTGAACTGGTTCAACTAGTTCACTAAAAAGATCCATTTCAATTCAAAAGAATGATTAATTTGTGAACCGAACATCACTCTGGACTGTTTGTCGAAGGCTCAGACCAATCGTTTTGCTTCATAAGACCTCAATATAACGTCAGGAGCCATGGGTAATAATTTTGTTTTTTCTTTGATATTCTTTTTTTTTTTTTTTCAAAAACGGGCAGCCGCTGACTTGCATTTTTTGAATTAACAAGGACCACAGTTTCAGCCTAAAAATCTTCTTTACTCCTCTACTGAAAAAAAAAAAAAAACATCTCTATTAAAGTCTCATTGCAGAAACTTCACTCTTTAGTTGTAGTTCACTCGTAACTGTTTCAGATGCTTCAGTCCGATTTGGTGAACTGGTTCACTAAAAAGAACCAGTTCAAAAGAATGATTCATTTGTGAACTGGACATCACTCTGGACTGTTTGTCAAAGGCTGTGAGCCACAGGAAGTGTTGTAAATAATGTTTAGTTTCTTGCACAGACCAATCGTTTCCCTTCATAAGACCTCAATTTGACGTTAGGAGCCATGGGTGTCACGGGTGAGTAAGGAGGTCTGGGTCCAAATGCAGGTGAAGATATATTTAATGAAAAATAATAACAAAACAAACCAAAAAGCCAACACGGCAAACTAAACATAAACTGAAACATAAACTGAACAGGAACAAGATCAAGAGCAGAGACAGGAACACAAAATAACATGAACGACAAAAGACAATGCAGACATGAAGCAGGAGTGAGAAGTGAGAGTTCTTATACAGTAGTCCAGATAGTGAACAGCTGTGATGAATCAGTGCTAATGACAAGACAGACGTGAACGATCAGGGGAGTGCAGTGCAAGGGGAACAGCGACCTCGGGAGGCTGAGGGAAGACCCACAGCCCCGATCATGACAATGGGTAATACTTTTGTTTTCCTTGATATTCTTCTTTATTCTAAAAACCGGGCAGCCGCTGAGTTTCATTTTATAAATCAACAAGAACCACAGTTTCTGCTAAAAATCTCTTTTACTGGAGAAAAAAAACCATCTCTCTTAAAGCCTCATTGCAGAAACTTCACTCGTTAGTTCTAAAAGTTAAGAAAAGCAGTCTTATTCAGTCCTTTAATTTGCCTCTTGGAATGTGAGATAAATCATCCCAGTTTTAAAATGGCCAAAACACCAAATGGCACAAAACTGCAACTCGGCCTGCCAAAAAAACAACAACCTCTAAAGCCGTTAAAATATTTGAACTCACTCTCACCAAAATACCCTTTACAGCTTCTGTGAAATCTTCCTTGTTGAATCCAGCATTGCGAGTTGGAACACAGTGTCTGAAAGTCCTAAAGAGTGACAAGGTTGGGTTTCCTACTGCTGTACAGAGAGAAAAGCTCACTTCAGCTATCTGAATGTAGCCATATTTATTTGTCTAGTAGGTCTAATGAAGTTAAAATATTGACATGATCTCATCTTACCCAGCACTGCCCAATCCTTGCCCACTTGGAAAGACATTGTGCTTTGCCAAGTAACATCTCCTTGACAAAAAAAAAATAAAAAATCCTGCCTTTAGCATTGTGGCAAATGCCTTCAGGATTCATTTTAAGGAGCATCAAATGAGATCCCTGAAAATGGCAGTAACTCAGTTACTGTGTCATTAGTGCTGCTGAACGAGCCAAATCGAAAAATGTAAGTGGAAATGATATAAGAAAAGCTATCCGTTATTTTAATGAAACAAACTGTTGCGGTTTATCAAGGCTGTTTCAGAATGATGTTTAATCTGAAACAGCTTTGATGGACCTCAGCTACAGTTGATGAATTAATTTGCCAGTTTGATATGGATGTACATAATTCTGTATAAAAAAAAAGAAAGAAATAGGGGAAAGAAAATGGAAAAGTGTTTTTTTTTATTGTGACAGACATTTTCTTTTCATTTTTGTTTTACAATTTATGCCTTTGACAGACACTTTTATTCAACTTGGATTGCCTCAGTTAATGCATTCCTTGGGAATCGAACCCATGACCTTGCCGTTGTAGTGCCACGCTCCTCTGTTTAAGCTGCATGAATGCCTGATTGCCTGCATTTTATATGATTTCTATGCAGTGAATTGCTTTGCACATAGTTGAAATTCCCTCTTTGTCTGATTTTCAAGGCCTTCAGGATTTTTATTTAAGTGGGCAGAATTCCAGTCTAGCTCTTGGGATTTTAATTGCTTTCGTGACCCAGTGATTGAGGCTTGAGCTTTCTTATTGCAGCAGATTTTTTCCCTGTGACAGGAAGGCATCCTATAATGTAAATAAATGTATGGCATTCTTTTTAATTTGACCTATAGGGATAATATGTTCCAGAACATCGGACATTAATAGAAATATGCTGCATTCTAGGTATTGTGCTGCTCCCCTTAATGCAATATTATTATTATTTTTTTTTTTTTGGCAAGCAAAAAAAATATTTGTTTGAATTCGGGGAAAAAAGGAGTAGAGTCAGTCCCTCAACTTGGCATGAATTAAATAAGAGCGCCGAGCAGCTTTTAATCATTCTCTGTGAGGTAGGAGAATTTATTAGATGCTGCCTTGAGAAACTTTTATTTGGCCTGTTTTTATTGTGTTCACGTTACTAAAACATGAACACCATATGTGTGACTAACGGGACATGGGTAATGAACAAACACCCTTCTAAAGACCAAAAGAAAAACATCTGTGTCACATTATTGTGGAGAATAAGGGTGAAATGCATCTTACTGTATTTGCTGTTTTTCAGCCAAAGGCAAACTCGAGCCAGGGGCATCACTGGCGTCCGTGAGAGGAGAGAACTAGCTCACCTTTGTAAAGGTGAATCATCTGTCAAACACCTACAGCTCCATTACCTCCAAATAAATGATATCCGCAGATGGGACCGGGACAGCATGGTTAGATCTTTTCTGTCCCTTTCCAAAAGTCTGAATTTAACAGATAGTAGAAGGTTATTAGTGTTAATTGTACCTGTTGGCTGTTTAATATGTGATGTAGTACACTGAAATTTGAGGGAAAATGTCTATTCGATTAGAGCAAATGAAAGGGAAGTGCACTGCTCAGACAGACTTTGATTGCTCTTATTGGGCTAATTTACAGATAAGAGCCGTGACATGCAAGAAAGCTCTTATGTGAAACCCTCTCTTTAAAGAACTATTGTTTTTCACTTAGGCTTAATAACATATTATAGTAACATATCAAAGTCCGCATTTCCAGTGCTTTTAATGTGTCACTTTGATGCTGTGATATGTAATTGCCTCGCAGCACAAATGACTCAGGCGCAGCTTTGGAATATTTCTACGCGACCAAAACAGCGCCATGCCACATTTATTTCCCTAATTGCATGAAAACTGTTTAAAATGAGTGCCGAAAACATAAAAATGCTCACTTTACCTTTGAAAAATCATCTTGACAGCTGTTTGTATCCCCTTTGGCTTTGGCATATTCAGAGCTAATTGTTAACAAATGGCAAAATAAACAGTTGGTAATGAATATGGCAGTGTTTGCATCCATGCACATCAAAAGAATTCCAAAGGAAACTGGCTGATGCCAAAAACGATGGCCAGTGAAACCAGGCAATAAGGCGACTTTGTATCAGGATACGCAGCGGCGGTGTGCCAAAACAAACTAATTATATTTGCATCTAACATCTAAGTGTATAAATAGACTCCTGAGGAGTACACTTGATCTACTGTAGAGATTTCAACCCCATGTTGGATGTCTACATTCTTGATTTTGCTTCGGCATGCTAATGCACACAAATTATATAGAGTCTTGATTCTTTCTTTTCCCCCGAGGATGTCGGTCTGCGGCGTTCATCAGTTTTGAGATAAACCCAGCAGCTGTAGCAGGCCGTGGTTTCCACCCACACTCTTATCATGCTTTTATGAGACCGTTGTAATGTCAAATGCTGTGCTCACGACACCGGTCTTCGCTGCTCTCCTAGCCGCGACACACGGTAGAACTGTAAATTCCTGCTGAATGTGTTAAGACATCTGTTAAATGTCCTTAGCTCTGAAAGTAACCCTGGGTATGCTGCGCAGCTCAGGCCAGAGATACTGAGCTGTAAACATGGAGGTGTTAAAGTTCTGGCAATCCAAAGGATTATTTAACTCTTGTAGGTCAATTTAAAAACAAGTTTCACTGAGGTCCTTGGAGGACAACAATGTCGGTGTCCAAAAACTCTCATAAAACGTTTAACCAACCTAACTACCAAACATTTAATTTATTTTAAGGTTGAACTACCAGAATACAGCATGCTTTGTCAGAGTAGAGTGTCATATTACATGTTACTTCAGTATCCTATTACGTTACTTATTTTATGTAATTGAGTGTTTTAATTAGAGGTTCAAGCGTGTTAGTGCTGAAACCCCATTGTAATTGTTAGAATAGTCACGGATCAGCAATCTCCACATAAAACTGATGGTGCAGACCAAACCGTAAGTCGTAGAAACTTGAAACTTGGAGGGATGGTAGTACTCATACCGCCGACAACATCACCACGGCTCGCCCCAATTGGCCCGTCGGGGACGCTATAGCGGTCAAAAGTACGAAATCGTTCATAACTTTTAAACTGTCAGTCATAGGTTTAAGTCTCTTTTGTCATTGGCTTACTTCGAACAAAGCACATGCCTCAGATTTTCGATTTTTTGCAAAACCTGCTTTTGCAAACTAGTCCTACTGTAGGTTTTTCGCTCTATCAGAACTAAACCAGTGCAGAGGTATTATCTGGAGAGTGACTAACAATAATTATCAAAAAAGGTCAAACTTTCAATTCACTATAAAAAAAAATGCCTAAAACTCCTGAACGGAATGAGATATATCTGCCAAACTCAGAACACTTATGTAAGGGGTCAATCTGAGGTCTCAGGACAAAAAATAGTGGAGCTGGGCCACTTGGTGGCGCTATAATAAGAAAAAAAAAAACATAAACATGGCTATACCTACGCAAGCATTTTTCCTATTAATCGCTGTGCATGGTCTTGGTCCAAAGTGCCACAAGTGTCTACAAGGACATTTGCGTATAAAAAACAAATAAATAAAAAAAATGAATAAAAAAAATAAATAAAAACATGAATGCCATTGGCTAATGACTTTGACCACCTATAGATATGGTTCACAGAGGGTGATTGGAACAAAACTTGGTGGGCCTGTTTGACTCATGGCCACAAAGGTCTGTGAGAAATTTGAAAGAAATTGGGTCACTATCACTTTTTTCAAGGGCATAAACGATTGTATGTTGCATGTTTTTTTGCATATACACGCAATATTCATATGAAATGACAGAACTCCTCATTCCAGACAACTTTGCCTCTAGAACCACTGCTGTCAAATCGTTTGTTAAATGATTGGGAAGATAAAAAAAAAAAAAAAAAAAAAACACTTTTCCGAAACTACTCCTACGTTTTTTGCTCAATCTGGAAAAAAACACTGCAGTAAAATTTTCTGGACTCTCTAGGTCAATAATTATCTAAAAAAATTGAGAATATTTACCCTTTGGGACGCTATAACGGTGTGGTTTAGAAAGCGGACCTGTCCGAATTTACCCAAAATCATATAAAGCCTAAAGGAAAACTCAGAAATTTACAAAACCTGGTAGGCACATGTGATTCTAAACAAGCATCCAAAGTTTTAAGGAGATCGGATCACAGCTGGTGCTATAACAGTCTTGAACATTAAAAAAAACATAATATTTATATGGCAAATTACCAGTATTTGCAAAAAAGGCTAACTACATAATTACTTTTTTTCATGTGTGCTTAAATGCCTTAAAGTGTTTGAACCATGGTAATCGCTGCTTGCAGCTATATTGTTTTATTGTAGCTTTAGACATGTAAGTAGTTCTTGTGTTTAGTAGAATACTCAAATCACTTTTAAGAGGTTTTTGGAAAAAAGCAAGTACTTGATCCATAGTGCCAGTGGCAATATCCAAATAAATAAATAAATACATTTGAAGCCTTCCCAACATAATGAAAGCCTGTTAATATAGATTGCGTGATTTAGTGCTTAAATGGTACTGAGATTTAATATTGCATTCTAATGGGTGTCTGACTTGTAACTATTTTGTTTACCTAGTAATAAAATAATAATAAAAATACAAACATTTGGCAAAATGTATCCTGTTTGCATTAACATGGCCAAAAGTATCAAAAACAAAAATGAAAAGGACAAAAATGTTTGTAATCTTTCCTGGATCTCTAGCATGCTGACAGTCATATGTGCCGCTCATAACACCTTGTTGCACTCAAATTGTTGAGAAAATTGGAAATCACATGTTAGAACAGCAGCTCAGGTGTTATTCAGTTTGTACGTTCTGGCCGCCAGCATTGCTTTCTGGCTGAATATCATTGTAATGTTTTTCCCAAAATATAAAATAAAAACTCTGGTCACATCTGAAGACAAGAGTTCACCCAAAAAGTCCAATTCTGTCATGGTATCTCTTTACATTTTTATATAAACGTGCTTCCTTTGAATGTTGCATATGTGTTCTTGCAGAACAGCAGATTACTTTAGCAGTGTTCTTATCCACTGCGATGAATGGCCCATACTTGTGCATTATTTAAGAGGCCTTGGAGTTTTAGTGTAGAGCCTGTTGTAGTTTAAATGGCAATTAGCCTTAAGTTTAACTGTCGCTCTGCTCCCTCTACTGGTACACATCCTCACACAACCAATGTAGGCGCACTTTACAGTGAGAAATAAACACATGGGAGGATCCCTTTATACCCAGACATGTGTTATTGCATAAGCTATTTTACTAAAGATTACCACAGCAACTAGTTTTCCGGAAACATAATATACTTAATGCAGGTACACTACCAGTCAAAAGTTTTTAGACAGTAAGATTTCTAATGTTTTTAAAAGGAGTCTCTTCTGCTCACCACGCCTGCATTTATTTGATCCAAAATATAGTGAAAACAGTACAATTTTGAAATATTTGTACATTTTCCTATTTAAATATATTTTGAAATGTAATTTATTAGCATCATTACTCCAGTCTTCATTGTCACATGATCCTTCAGAAATCATTCTAATATTTTGATTCGCTGTTAACATTTATCATTATTGCTGAAAACGGCTAAATTTTTCAGGTTTCTTTGCTGAATAGAAAGTTCAAAAGAAAAACATTTATCTGAAATAGAAATCTTTTGTAACATTATAAATGACTTTATCGTCACTTTTGATCCATTTAAAGCATCCTTGCTAAAAATATTAATTTCTATAATTTATTTTCCAAACTCAATAAAATTATACTGACTCCAAGCTTTCAAATGATAAAGTGTATGATGTTACAAAAGCTTTTTATTTCAGATAAATGATCTTTGGATCTTTCTATTCATCGAAGAATCCTGAAAAAATGCACTCAACTGATTTAAATATTGATAATCATAATAAAAAAAAAATCTTGCGCGGCAAATCAGCATATTAGAACGATTTCTGAAGGATCACGTGACACAGAAAACGAATAATGATACTGAAAATTCAGCTTTGATCACAGGAATAAATTACATTTTAAAATGTATTCAAATAGAAAACAGATATTGTTAATAGTAAAAATATTTCAGAATTTTAGTGCGTCTCCTGCACTTTGGATCAAATAAATGCAGGCTTTTCTTAAAAAAAAAAAAAAAAATCTTACTGTGTATTTGGGAGTGTATTTTAATAGGTTAATACGAAGTTATTTCTTCCATTTATTAATAATAATATAAATAATAATAATAATAATAATATAATAAAGTCCTAACAATAAGTTATCTTAGCACAACTTGACACATTTCAGCTTATTCCAATCACTGACAGCGTATTTTGTGAATGGGTTTCTCTCACACAGCAATCAATATGACTAACTTGATATGACTGCTTAATATGACTGCTTTCAAACGAGTCAACCGTCAATAACTGTCAATCGAGCGAGTCAGAGACGTCGTTCGCTTCTAGGGTTAATTATAAAGAAAACCTACTAGTTTAGTCGCGTCGTGGACAGTGTAGTCGTTATGTTGAGCGTGACTGTGGATCCTCCTCTCTCTAGCTCGCTCTC
This sequence comes from Garra rufa, assembly GCF_049309525.1. NCBI lineage: Eukaryota > Metazoa > Chordata > Actinopteri > Cypriniformes > Cyprinidae > Garra > Garra rufa. The sequence continues at coordinate 44,718,543 of NC_133376.1, read as the reverse complement.
TCCCTCTCTCTCTCACTCTCTCGCTGTGGTCTGCTCACTTTAAAGCAGTTATAAGCGCAGCGGACCCACAGACACCAGCAGCAAAGCTCCTAGCGCGGAATAACGTCCACTACCAGAGCCCTACAGGACTTTAACTGGCGTCTTTTTGAACACAATCCTCAGGACGATGTTCCTCGTGCAGTACACAGGTACGCTGTCTTCAGTTTAACTTTATTTAATAGATTAGATGCCTAAAATGTGGTCAGTCTCGTTTATGAGATCTATAGTAGAGAGTAGGGAGCCGCCCGTTAAGAACGGACGTTACGGATAGAAAAAAATGAATGAAAACTTCGATAAGAATTAGCATTACGTACGGAGCGCATAGAGGTTTCCTCAGGGTGTACTTTAATGACTGAAATGATATCGCGCTTTACTTTAAATACACATCTTAGCGATGTTTCTCTGTGATATCGTCCGTGTTTAAATACCTAGTGAGCTGCCTACGAAGACAGCACTAGCGCCTATAGCGTTTTTTGAGAAGCACAAACGCGAGGTTACTCGCAACGGAATGCCCCTGTTTAACATCAACGTTAGGTAGGCAGCTGACTGAGATTGAGACACAGCCATCGTCGTCCAGACGACATTAGAGTGCAGTCACTGACAGCTCCGGTGATTAAAACAACTGTTATGCACCCGTTATAATGAGATTATAATGACATTGCAATTAACTATATTTGCTCGCCTGTGTTCCTGCGTGTGCTTACTGTTCTTGCAAACATCTTGCCAATGCGCGTGTAATGCATCAAGCCATTACAGTGGGAAGTGGAAACCCAATCCACATGTCCACTGGAGTGAATTGCCATGTAAAAATATTTTGGTTTGAAGCTTGCTGACTAGTGTCATTTGTTACTTGACTTGTAAGGAATTATTCCACGTTAGAGCTCAGAATACAGACTGCCAGGCATGTTGTCAGTTTCAACAATACAAAACATGACTCATATTTTAGTAGCTGTAAAGGTGCTGGCAAGATCAATGATAGTTCAAATTGATCAAAACAAGTTGCTGTTGTGTTGTAAGAAAACAGACTGAAAATAAAAGCTTTGTTTATTGCTCAGTACTGGGAGACACGATAGTACGGTTCAATATTAGTTATTGGATTAGCTGTCAAACTTACAATGGTTATTTATTATTGCTATAGTTAGTTCACAGAATGTGCTAATGTTGCATATGTCAATTAAATATGTTAAGATTACTTCATGTTAACTAATGTTAACAAAGTATACAACTTTATAGTGAGTGTTATATGTGACCCTGGACCACAAAACCAGTTATAAGTGTCAATTTTCCTAAATTATGATTTATACATACTCTGAAAGCTGAATAAATAAGCTTAGGATAGGACTTTATTTGGTTGAGATAGAAGCATTTGGAAAATCTGGAATCCAAGTACTGAGAAAATTGCTTTTAAAGTTGTCCATATGAAGTTCTTAGCAATGCATATTATTAATAAAAAAATAAGTTTTGATATATTTGCAGTAGGAAATGTACTAAATATCTTCATTGAACATGATCTTTACTTTACCTAATGATTTTTTTGGCGATAATTTTGACCCACAATGTATGTGCTTCTGTGTCCAGGGACATTCTTGAAATGATTATAACAAAGAACGTTACTAAGCATATCACTTGCATGATTTATTCTGAAATGTGTGTCCTTGATAGGTGTCCTTTTTTTTGGTTGCATGAATACCTCTTTGTCAGAAAGAGAAGAACAGAAACTACTGTCATCTGATCTTTATACTCAATAAAAGAGCAGAGCCTTGCTGTCATATTCAAAAAGAGATGCATGCATCAGTCAAGGGTGCGTGTGATTATATTGTGCATGGGTGTGTGGAAAAGATACTAATATATTTATAGAGTCAGTTTTATTTTCCTTCCCTTATGCCTGTTTACTATGAAAGGCGTCCGGCATTTGTCAGAGTAAACCTACTCACCCCAACCTCAAGTGTGATGGAAAAAGCCTCTTATTGCTCTGAGACAGCCATGAACTTTCTCACACATAGCTCTTTTGGTGGGTAGGGAGTGGCCATTTAAATTGCACATAATGGATAGTCTCTAGGCTTTCGTAAAGGCATAAGAACCGAAATGAAAAAATGGGAGGGCGGCACTGAAGAAGTGTAAAATGCATTTGTGACAGAGGTTACTTACGTAAAATGAAGCAAGAAATGGCTTTTTTTTTTTCTTAAATAGAAGACCCAAGTGAGAGAAATAGCTTGTGGGCAGATATCTGTGCTTCAGTGACTGTCCCATGAGAGTTTCTAAGAGGATTTAATACACCGAAAAATACTTAATCCAAAGATCTGACAGTAGGCAATAAGTAAATGGCAATCCAGTACTGTATAAATCTGATAAAGTCTAAAGTACCGCTGTAGTTGTGATTGTTCAGCTTCAGAATGAGTTCAGCATCTGCGATTAAAACAGCACAAGTCCTTGTCCAATAGATTGAAATTCTAATAGATTAGAATAAAATAGAGGCTCTTAGAGTACTTTTCAAAGTGAAGAGAAAAGTACAAGACAACGTAAATGAAGTATGATTCTTTCTAAGGTGGTTAGATGATAGAGTGGTCTGACAAACCTTTTGCTTTGTCAAAACAATGCATGCATTTAATTTTAATCGGATGTTGCTATGTTTCTGGATTTGTTCTGTGAAGTGTTTGCTATAATACTTTGTGTGAATCACCTTGGTTTGTCCTTATCTTTCCTGTAGAGATCAGATAAATGTTTATCAGAGCCATTTAATTATTTGCCTTGAAGATGAGTAGTTTTGAAGAGTGTCAATAGGAAAATTTTGGGTCTAGCTGTTTTCATCTAAAGTGATTTTTTAATACATGAGCAACAAAGTTGAGAAAAAGTTTACATTATGTGGCATCTCCAATTGGAGTGAAGACAGTCGAGTTCACATGATCCGTCTCCTGTGAGTAGTTTAGGGTAGGAAACACTCAGAAGTGGCTGCGAGCGATTTCACTTGTCTATATAATTTGTTTCTGGCCACATAGAGTGATATAATAAATGATGCATGGAAAAGTGTGTCAGAAATTGTCGGCATTCTGAGCCAGTTTGATTCATGCATTGATAATCGTTCATCTTGTTGATGATATCATGCATTATTCACTGCTGCAGGTTTATATACAAGCACTTTCCCCTCGAGAAACCGATGGCTTGTCAAAATGAAATGACATCAATGACATTATATTTTCAGAAGCTATGGCCAGTTGCACAGCCCACCAGTAACATTAGGCCATTCAGACGCCTACTAGCAATCAACAGTACAGTGACCTGCCTTTCTCCAAGAGAAAAATTGCTGTCAGTGTGAATAATGCATCCAGATGGTCAGAATTATCGTTAAACGGCAGTTACGCAAATACATAATCATATTGTGAATACATAATCATATTGTAAATGTATAATCATATTGCTTTTCCAAGCAAAACAGGAACTTCAGGATTGACCATTTTTTCAAAGTCACTTGATGATTGAAAACACTTTGATTTATTATTTGCTAATTATCTTTTTGCCCTGGATGTCATTTCATGCTCATGTTCTTTCCATGCATGAAGTCCTGCAAGGCTTTTCATGTGTTCTCCCAAACTCATTTCAATGCATGCGCTGTATTTCGGCGTAATTGAGTTTGTTGTACTCTCACGGCTCTCCACATGGCAGTCGCTCCAGCAGTTTGCACAAATCTGCGTCTTTCTGTGCTTTGCTAATTAAAATCCGTGGTATTCAGTGCTAAGGAACCGTGTACCTGATAATTGACGCTGCAACAAATGCTCCTCTGTGTTGGATAATGAAGAGCCACATTGCGCTGAGTCCTGCTGTGTAAACGTTATCACCACTATTTTTATTTAGTGCATTTTTTCCTTTCATTACAAGAAACCAAGTGCATAGTGAGAGGCTAATTGTAAATATTTGCTCAGTTTGACAGTTTCAGCTCTGAAAAGAAAACAATGTATATAAATATAAGCATTTTAAAGTTAAATCTGTTTTTTTATGGTGTTAAACAGACGGTTAGCCTGAAGGATCATAAAAAAATGCCATCCATAAAAGTGCTCAAGCTATCTCAAATTCTAATGAGATATGCATGTGGGATTTTTTCAATTTATTTTTTAAGCCTAATTGTTGTTCATGAGGCCCTTTGCGTATTTGTTTGGCTCTCTCCTCTCAGACGTGCCAGAGCACAACAAGGCGGTTGGGTCTCTCTCCATCTGCTAATGCTAAACATTCTGTCCCAACACATTTCAATTGTTCAACAATTAATTCTTGCTAAATCTGTTTCTTCTGTAATAGTGTATTGGTAACATTTAATTGGTAGTTCTGTGTCAGTGTTTCCTCTTCCAATTTGAATTATGAATTTGAGTTTGCATTCTTTATTAGATGTGATGCAACAACAAGACTTGTTGCACTTGTTGCATTGCATAATATGTAATGCACTACACAAATTATAAACAAATTACTCTTCTGAGCCATTTCTTTTAGTGAATAGTGGAGTCCAGTTAAGAATAGGCGTTATTGTTACTGGTTTGAATCAGCCTAAATCCTCCACAAAATGGATCTATCAGTGCAGTTAGTTAATTAATATTTGACTCACATACTGAAAAGTTATGATGTTACATTATGTATTAAATATATGGGCCATTCTATAGAATTGGTTCAAAGTCCAAGAGTATTTTTCCACAAATTTTGTATGTATGCAAATTGCTTAATATCCTAGGTAAACATTGCTAGTATTCGTGCAGTTAATTTTCATATTGCATTTTCAGAATTTTTTTGCATATTTGTCCTCTCCCCAAATTTGTCACTACAGAAACACAGTAATATATAATTTAATAAGAAGGGTTATATTGACCTATTAAGGTTTTGCGTACATCTTTCTTGTAAATATATATTTGTCTATTTTATAAAAAAATTTCAGAGGTAAATCAATAATAATTGCAATTTTAACAATATTTCAAGTGTGATTTATGAGATTTGTTGTATTTTGAATTCAGTTTTTCTTTGTAAAAGGCAAAAAGTTGATCATACTGATTTCAAAGTTAAGGATTCAATTGTTTATATATTGAACCAAACACTATTATAACATCTTAGTTGATAATTCAGTATACTTTATTTTTGACAAAACATTCCATGTTTTGGTAGTGACAGCACATTTTTGGTAGTGACAGTAATGTTTTGATAGCGACCGCATTTTGCATACTAAAACACTCCTGAAACATGCTACAATACTAAAAATTTGCATAACTGTACTAAAAATTTGTTTATTTTCGCCAAATAAAGGATTATGTTGTTTCTCTTTCATCGCTACCGAAACAACTATGACATGTTTTGGTTGTGACTTTTTCGGTAGAAACTCCACCAAATGTTTCGGTAGTGACAACACCTACCTCAAAGATGCTAATCTTCACCAAACAAAAGGTGAACGGTACCTAAAGTTCCACACAACATTTCTTTTTCACATACAGTTTACAAAGAAAAAAAGGTTTACACAAAAAAAAAAAAAAATATATATATATATATATATATATATATATATTTATATATTTTTTTTTTTTTTGTAAACCGTTTTTTAGGTACCATTCACCTTTTGTCTGCAATTAAGCACAATTTTTTTCCGTGTAATTCAGTTTTTATATGTGTACAACTTTTAAGAACTGTGCTTTTTTTTTTTTTTTTTTTTTCTTTTGAAAAGATATTTTTAAAAACAACAATGGAATAAAATTATGGAATAAAAAAAATACAGAAATTAGATTTCATAAGATGGATAGTTAGAGTTCAGGTCAGCAACCTCCCAGTTGAAAGTACCCATTAAATGACAATTTAATATATATTAAGCTTACTATTATTTGAAAAATTATTGTGGGTTTCAATAGATAATAGAAGGATTTTTGGTTGTGGGACAACAGTTCGCACTAATTCTATAAAATGGCCCATATACTTTTCAAACATATGTGAACCTGGACCACAAAACCAGTCTTAAGGAGCACAGGTTTATTTGTAGCAATAGCCAAAAATACATTGTATGGGTCAAAATTATTGATTTTTCTTTTATGCCAAAAATAATTAGGATATTAAGTAAAGATCATGTTCCATGAAGATTTCCTATACCATAAATATATCAAATCGTAATTTTTGATTAGTATTAGTAATATGCATTGCTAAGAATTAGTTTGGACAACTTTTAAGGTGATTTTCTCAATATTTAGATTTTTTTGCACCCTCAGATATATTTACAGTAGGACATTTACAAATTATCTTCATTGAACATGATCTTTACTTAATATCCTTAGATTTTCAAATAGTTGTATCTCGACCAAATATTGTCCTAACAAACCATACATCAATAAACGGGTTATTTATTCAGCTTTCAGATGATGTATAAATCTCAGTTTCTGAAAAATTGACCCTTATGACTGGTTTTGTGGGACAGAGTCCCTGTCCATCCTGCACTTTATAGAGGTGTGTTGCTTCTGTTGCTGAAATTTGATGTGTGTGAATTTGTGAAGGAGCGCTCTGATCATTCAGGCTGTCAGTCAAAAAAAAATATATATATAAAAATAAAAAATAAAACAAACAGCCTGCTGAGCTCTCAAGCAGGGGAGGAGATTCAGGTTGAAGTGTGTGTGACAGCAGCCGCTCTGACTCAAATGTTACCTGAAGTGGAAGTGTGATAGAAAGCTAGAAGATTCAGCTCAAACCCCCAGCTACTAACAAGGTCTTATCACTCCAAGTTTAAGGAAGCAGGCATAATGGCCAAGAGGATTTGTCTCTCCCCTTGCAGTGATAAATAATGGCCTTGAATCTGGCAGAAGCGCAGAACTTGTGTTCAGAGGGCCTAAAACACTGAGAAAGTGGGCTCAGTGTTCATTATTGACAACCATCTTTTGGAACACAGGAGGTGTCTAATTTAACCTTGCGGTTCACAAACAGTAGCGACATGCCATGTTTCTGTGTGGCTGTCTAATTTAACCCCTCGAGGTTATCCTCGCTGAGCTCAGGCAGCAGAGCATGCTGGATCGCCAAGGGCCAAATGCAGCCACTGGAGAAGCACTAAGCCTCGGTCTGCCTCCCAGTTTGCGATGGAGCAGATTGGTGGCTTAAGGGCCGCCATGCGCTTCTGCCGGGTCTCTGCTGAGAGATGACAGAGCCAAAACGGTGAGCTCTTCTTCTGAGGCCCTAGTAATATTGTACATCGCTGCCGTAACACGCAACGGTGTGAGAGATAAAGCGAACCCGAGTTTTTGTTGTTACTCTGGTATTCTTTTTCTTCTTCCTTCCCTGCGCTGCCAGGAAAAACAATTGGAAGCAGCACGGCATATAGCATGATGGATCATCCAGAAGATGCAGGATAGTACATCTCTCAAGTGCGCCTGTGTTTGCTATGGCCCCCGAGAACGTGCCGAGATGCAAGCGCTAGCTCACTGTAGATAATGGAAAAAATCACATGTTCCTCCTATTTTTCATCTAATACTATAAATCTGCTCTGAAATTGCTTTTTTCCTTTAGGGCCGAGTCACTAGGTAACTCAGATGTGTGCACAGCCTCAAGTAAAAAACTTTCCTTTTCCATACACTTCTCGCTGGAACCTTTCTTCACCTCGTGCCCTTGTTTCATTGAACTCTGAGAAACTGTGTTTTCTTTTATTCGTTTTGTGTTTGTTTGTTTTCCTGTTTTCAGTATGGAACACTGGGTCTAGTTTAGTCCAGTGATTTTCCGCCGTCAGCATGCTTTTGAGTTGGAACTTGTCAGCTGCTATTTTTGCTAGTTTTGCATAAACACACAAACCGCTAAGACCACCTCCTTTCATTAGGAATCAAAAACATGTTAAAAAAAGCTCAAATGCAACCCACAATTTGTTGAATGAATGAACGGCTCAGTGTGTGATTTGAGGTCAGGCGTCAAAGGAAAGGCTGTAACTGTTACTAGTCTGACGTTGCAGTTAAAACAAGATCGCTTAACCTTTTACTAGGCTTTAAAAGGGGCTTTGAATTTGTTTTTTTTTCTTTTTTTTTTTTTTTTAAATGAGCTCAGTCAGTGTTTCTAGACCTCAAGATTGGTTTTGCACATTAAAAGACAACATACCACAAGGTGGTATAATTTACCTCTGTTTTCGGCACTAACTTTATTGCTATCTCTATTTTTACCACTGGAATGCATGCTGTGAAGATGACCCAGTAAATCTCTCTACGCTTGTAAGGGGAGGTCAGCGTTGGTTTACAGCTTGAGATCTCTCATTACTTTTTTGTATGTGTTTTGACCTTTTCGCAACCTTGATGCTCCACAGTGCTGCAAATCTGCAAATGTCCAAAACCAAATTGCGTTTATTTAACGAGTTAAGCTCTTTAGTTTGTTCACAGGGGAAATTTTATGGAATTAAATAGTTTTCATTTGATACTGAGCATTTTCTGCTTCTGTTTGTCTTGAAAGGTTCACAAGAGATTAAGGGTGTGTTCACACTTGTCATGTTTGGTTCAATTAAAAAGAACTCTGGTGTGTTTGCTCTGTTGGTGCGGTTCGTTTGAGTAAGCGTGAACGCTGCCATCCAAACCCTGGTGCGCACCAAACTAGTGGACCGATTAAAAAGTTGGGTCTTGGTCTGCTTCCAAACAAACTCTGGTGCAGTTCGATTGAAATATAAACGCGACACGGGCCAAATTCTTCTAAACCAGGGATCCTTAAATCTGGCCCACGAGATCCATTTTCCTGCAGAGTTTAGCTCTAACCCTAATCAAACACACCTGAGCATTCTAATCAAGGTCTTCAGGATCATTAGAGAATCACAGGTAGGTGAGTTTGATCAGGGTTGGAGCTAAACTCTGCAGCGCATTGGCCCTCCAGGGTAAGATTTGAGGAACCCTGTTCTAAACAAACCAAAAACAGGAAGTAATGACATGATGCAATGCTACGCGACGTGATTTTATGAAAAGAACAAGCGGTGTATCCAAAACAAAATATGCAGAGGGCAAACGTGGAGCATCAAGGAGGAAAAGTGCCTTTTGAGTTCTTTGTGGTGAAAATAAAATCATATACATGCAACAATGAGCGCGCTTAGTCCAGCATTAGGTGATCTTGAGATCTCTTTTTGTTTGGAGTGTTCGGTGATTTCCGTCACGAAATATAGGTCTACATCATTCAACCCGATCAATCAGGTTGTGAACGTATCACTATGCCTTTAGGTTCAGTATCTTTAGGTTCGCTGTTAAAAATGCCAGTGTAAATGCTAAGCAGACCAGGACCAAATGTATAATTTTCCTTTTTGGTCTGGATCATATGAACCAAACGAACCGAACTACAAGTGTGAGCACACCCTTAGAGGTGAACCAGGTGTTGACTCTAGTCATTTAGTTTGTAGTGTCCCAAAGAATGGTTTGCTTCCAAAATTAATTTGACAAAAGTTCATCTTATTCATCTCTGTTTGTTTATCAAACTACTAACATACATTAAAAAGTTACTCTATTCAGTCTGAGTATCAAAACCAAGGTGCTAGAGTGGTTGTATATCATGGCCCCATTCGTATATGCAGTTCTATTGATAGTAACAAAACCTCTCGAGGGTAACCAGGAACATCTCTCCCTGAGGTTAAGAACATTCACCTTTAGATGATGTGCAATATCGTTTACAAAGTGGATATTGCTTGCTATGAACATCTGCCTCCTCATGGAGTTTAATTAATTGAATTTGCCAATAAAACACACTCCAGCTCACAGTATTTTCTTGGAACTTCTCGCAGTGTTAAAATGCCTCGGCCAGACTTGAAACAGCCAGCTCGCTCTCATATTCATGGAGCCGCAACGGGGATGTGGCTATTCACAGTCAGTAGCTCCACACCAGCAGGAAGAAGGTGTCAGCGCCAGGGTTTTGGAGGGGACACACCTGGTGTTCGGATGCGCAGCGGCTGTGATCGGTTTCCTTTGGCCTGCCAGTTCGGCTCTCGCAGAAGCCAGGACCACCGTTGGCCCTGAAGATAATCCATCTGTCAGCACCTGTCAGCTGGCTCCCCTGTGCCCCTGTACCCACATGGCCGTGTTGACAGGGGGATTCAGCATACATCTGGGTTACATCATCGAGGGCCACTCAAGCGAATCCACTGCAGGTGTAAGCAGCCCTTCTACGATAAATGTGGAATGTCAATGGCGTTCTTGAGCTAATGACAAAATGACTGACCTCTTTCATTTCCTGCGAGTTGAACGTGCGTGATGGGCGCTTTTCTTGGGGCACGGTCCGAAACGGTGACCGCTGAGGTCGGTGACGAGTAGGAAACTGAGGAGCTGCCAACGACTGACTGAACATCATGGCACTGAACATAGCCATTACAGAAAGAAAGTAATTGGATCCACAAATCAGCAGATGGGTACAGGTTTATAGTGGCACACAGCTTTATGGCCTTATATTTCAGGGCTTGGAAGGAGGACGTCATGGCCGTTTTGACATTGTGGGTAGCTTTTGACAGCAGGCAGCACACTCATGCTTCTTAGCTCTCGAGGGACTTGTTGGCTAGAAGATGGAATTTTACCTGAGTCAACATAAAGGGCATGAATGGCACTGTGTTCTGATTTGATTTAGAAGTATGGATTTCTTTATACATTTGTCTATACGTCATCTTCATCACTTGAACAGATCAGTGAAATTCTTAGGGGCCATTCACACAGAATGTGTTTTTCCATTCCAGTGCGCTACTTTTCCATTGTTTATTCTATGTAAACACATACTAGACAGATGTGTATGACCGTTGCGCTCGCATTATGCTTCTGTGTTAAAATAATAATAATTTAAACTCATTTCTGAGCGCTGTCTTGTTTTTGTTTTTTTTGACACAAAGACGCATTCTATGTGAACGGACCCTTAGTCAGCATTAAATATTATCCTTTTTTATTGTAATATATATCTGTGTTTTATTCTTTAGTTTGGTCAGGAAAAATGGCGACCATATGACGATGAAGATTTTTGGAAGCAGTTGAAAAAATAAGTGACATTGGTGATGTCAGCCAGGAAAAAAAGTTGTTTCAGAGGTGAAGTTGTCTTCACAGCAAAAAGGTCTTTGGTAGTTTACTCCAGGTAGTCCATTAAGGATCTGATCAGTTTGGAGGATCAATGAATGTTTTAATTTTTTCTAATTAATTTGCACCAGTTCTATAAATGGTTAAAGTCATTTTTTATTTGGTATTTACTTGGTCTGCCATCAACTAAAGATATTTCTGGTCGACCAGTAGTGGTTCATTTTAAGCATTACTTGACTATTAGTCACACGTTTATTAATAAACCATATAAATCATAATAATGAGTTTTTAATTGCTTACATAGCCTAATAAGCGCTCAAGCTCACGCAAAAAAGTTTGCCACAGCGCACTGGCAGATATAATAATTATGAATGAGTCAGGGAAAAACGGCAAGGAGACCGCATTAACGTTTATTGATAAACTAGTGCTTTCTTTGTTTCCATTTTAGGAGATGAAATCGGCGAAACACTGACTCATCATCTTCGCAGTAGTAGTGCGCCATATGCACGTTTTATACAGATTACATAATTTGAGTATTTGTTTTCTATTTGAATTGGTTCATTGAAAGTAGACATTTCACTCTCTATAGATATATTTTTCATGTCTGTTAGGCAAGTATACACAGTTTCGAAGTACACAGAGATGACAGAAAGCGCATCCTTTTTGCTTGAATTATTTTACAAAACCACAACATTTCTGAGTGCACACAAATAAATGTAGAGTCTTTGAAAGATGTATTATCTGTGTGAGCAAAAATGACTATTAGGAGCAATTGTTCAGCTTTCACACTCCGCACAGACACTTGAAAAGGTTAACATTAGATTGAGCAGCCATGTAAAGCTGCCACTACATGCATCTTTCAGATGAAGAACTGTATTTGAGGTCAATGAATGATAACGGTTTGGATGTTCTGCCTGATGTACTGTATTACCACACAGACTGCGTGACTTTACCACAAATTTAATTTCCCACAATTTCAGTCAACCAAGCCACTTCTTATCAGTAACAGTGCCCTACAGTGGACCGATCAGAAAACCATGGAAGCTGGGCAAGCAAGTTGGTATAGTAGCTGTTTTATTTAATGACACCATGGTGGAGGAGGCATTCTGCACTTTGCGTTTTATACACAAAGATCTATGTGAAGGGCCCCTTAGTCATTTTGTAAAGGAGTTGAAAAAATAAGTGACATTGTCAGTCTGGAAAGAAAGTCAGAGGTGAAGTAAATTGCCCTCACAGCAAGAGGGTTTACGGTTTGAGTTTCAGCTGAGGCAGGGGGCCTTTCTGTGTGGAGTTTGGAAGATCTTCTCAATTTGTCATTGGTTTATTCTGGGTACTCCGGATAGGATCCGATCAATTTGGAGGATCAATGAATGTTTAAATTTTATGGAAATAATTTTTGCCAATTATAAAAGTAAGTAAAGTCATTTTTGATTTGGTATTGACTCAGCAGTGGTAGTCTGGTATGAATCTGGATTTATTTTCAGTCCATGAAAGATTTGCAGGTGTACAAGGTGATTCATGTATTTTACATTGAGCGCTGAGATCTGGAGATACTTTTTCTCCTGTTCTTGCTGTTATTTGTGTGTTTGTTTATAGCAGAGAAGTCAGTATCCTCCATACACTCAGCCCGGGAAAGTAAGAAGGGTCAGGGGAAGGGTCAGTGGAGAGGAAACCGCGTGATGTGACTGAAAAGCCGAAACGCGTCAGCTCACCATCTTTAGTCAATTTTTAAAACTCCCCCGTCTGTCTCTAGCTCCTACTTGGCCCCAAGCATTTCTCTTACGTTGCCCCTCGTTCAGCGCCATTGTCAGCGAGAAAGAGGGAAAAGGTAGATTAATTGTTTTCTACAGGTAAGAGAGGCATCTCCGACGGTCTGCTTATTTGAATCCTGGCGAGGTCCCATATGCTCTGCGAAATCTGTTCCTCTTCTCGGCGAGTGTTAGCGTGTTCAGTGAAGCGGCACTGCATTAAGACAGGCCTGGGCTGGGTTCCAGGAATACGGCGGTACCACCAGCTGATCCTCAGCATCCACAACACATTCATCTTGTATGTGGAGCCGTGTCTAAAATGCCTTCCCCAGCGAGACTTTCTGTGCCCTTGGCCAAAGGGTTTGTTCCTTATGTAATTAAAAGTCAGAGAAAAAGACTGAATCCCAAGACCGTCTTTTCACGAGTTCCATTCAGCTTCTGTGTTTATACTTTTGTCCCTGAAGTAAGTTTGAGGTTATGTTGGTGCCGGTGCACTCTGGAATTCTTTACTAAATATAGTTGTACCTTTCTTTTCTTTAAAACATGTACTGCTTAATCGTCATAGCCAGAAATTGACTTCACCTGACTTGATTTGCAAAGTCTATGGGAAGGTGAAGCCAAACCCAGTCAGTTTTCCCGGCTTTGTGCGTATATTGAAGCATCTTAGTCGAGCCAATCCAATTCAACTGGAAAGCATTCTTTTCTTTGAAGCTTCTCATCCTAAAGAAATAATGTTCTCTCAATTATATGAACATGTCACACTTAACTGTGAGTTTAATCCTAAAAATCCAATCCTATGAAGTCATTGTTTGTTATTTGGCCTAAACGCAGTGATTTATCATGGGATGGTTGGATTACGGAGCTGTTCTTTGACAAATGTCGCCAACTCACACTGACAGATGTCTGGGACTGATGTCACCCCTGGGGCTGGTGGGTCTGTCAGATCGGAGGGGTGAGAATGTTGATGAAAACATCACATACTGTAGAGAAGTGCTTAGTGAACCCTGTTAGGTTTTCTCTGTGCGTGTGTGAATGATAAACACTAGTTTAAAACTTCAATCTAGAGCAATCTGATTGAAGCTCTAGATAGTTTTTTACGTTTTCAACAAGTACCTATCATATCCATACCTTGACTGATTTTTCTGGTAGTTCTTAGCCAGTCGCAGAAGATACAATATTTAAGGATCAATCATAAAGTGTGGAGGCACAGTTTTAGCAGTAAAAAATCTTTTCCATTGAATGTACTGTCTCTACACTTTGGTCTGATTAGTTCTTAACTACATGGATCTGTTGCACCCAAGACCATTTTCCATCATGGTTGGGTAGCAGTTGGTCAGTAATGGACACTGTAATTATGTGTTTTAGCGGTGGGACATTAGCATAAATAAGCCATGTTTTTCCTTTAATGAGAAAATTGTAATCGAGCCCGTTTAAAATGGCAAGCCTTGGAGGTGAAAGTAAGGGTAAACAGAATTTTTTTCCTAGGCTCCTGTGGGACTGACATTGCTCATATCTCTGGGGTGTCATTAGCTTTGTCATTGACAGATCCATTTTTCTTTTCGCCTGCTGTGTAGGTTGGGATGCCTCGTGGATGCTGAACAAAATGCCTGTGGTTTCGAGTGCCTCAATCAATTCAGTTCTTTCTATCTAGTTGGGAATTGTTGCTCACTAGAAGCCTGTGAGCTTCTTGCTATTGTAATCCATACATGTGTGGAGAAATAGCCAGAATAGCTGTTGTTTTCTTCCCTGGGATAGTATATTGTCATAGTAACATCTGGCAACCATGCTTCTAAAAAAAAGTTCATTTATTATTTTACTCTGCATTTCAAAGTACTTGATCATTAGAAAGTGTTGAATCTATTCTTTCTACAGCTTTCTGGAGAATCCAGTAAAACTTGCATAAAAGTCTTGCACCTAAGTACTTTGTTTCAGAGAAATTCTTTTAAAGAAATGGCTTGGTTGCAAATCAGGGCTGCCACCAACCAGAGATTATTCACGACCAATCAAATGACATTTGTGACCCTGAACTACAAAACCAGTCATAAGTAGCAAGGGTATATTTGTAGCAATAGCCAACAATACATTGTACACTCTTAAAAAAAAAAAAAAGTTCCTTTACTATGCCATAGAAGAACTATTTTTGTCTAAATGGCTCTATAAAGAACCTTTAACATCATAACATCCTAAACTTTCTGTTTCACAAAAGGTTGTTTGTGGCGAAAAAGGTTCTTCAGATTATCAAAAAGTAAGAAAGAAATGGTTCTTTGAACAGCTTTTGATGGAATGTTTCTTTGTAGAACCAAAAATGCACTTTTAAAGCACCTTTATTTTTAAGAGTGTATGGGTCAAAATTATAGATTTTTCTTTTATGCCAAAAATCATTAGGATATTGAGTAAAGATCAAGTTCCATAAAGATATTTAGTAAATTTCCTACCATACATTTATCAAAACTTAATTTTCGATTAGTACTTTAAAGGGGATTTTCTCAATATTTAATTTCTTTTGCACCCTCAGATTACAGATTTTCAAATAGTTGAATCTCGGCCAAATATTGTCCTATCCCCTTAGCATTCCTGTTATCCTAACAAATCATACATCAATGGAACGCTTATTTATTCAGCTGTGTATATCAATCAGATGATGTATAAATCTCAGTTTCAAAAAATGTATCCTTATGACTGGTTTTGTGGTCCAGGGTCACATTTATGGTCACAGATTTTATGGTTTAATACATGCCATTGCACCTAAAGTCAATGTGTCATTTTATTATATTTTCTTTGAATTTGGTTATTTTTATTAGCCTTTACTTACTTGCAACATACAATATTTATACAGTAATTGACTCATATGAGCATGTCAATGTCCATTACTACTATGAAGAATGCTGTTTAGATTAATTTGTTTGTGAACTAGGTTTGTTTTTGCATGTATACAATGAAGATGACGCGAACAGGTGTGTTGACTTTGCGTTATTTTGCGGTACACTAAAATAAAGGTGCTTTAAAAGGTTCTTCACAGCGATGCCTTTAAAGAACCATTTTTGGTTCCCCAAAGAACGATTCAATCAAAGGTTCTTTAAAGGTTCTTTCTTACCTTTTTATTATTTGAAGAACCTTCTTTCACCACAAAGAACCTTTTGTGAAACAGAAAGGTTCTTCAGATGTTAAAGGTTCTTTATGGAACCATTTAACCATTTGGCATTGTGAAGCACCTTTATTTTTAAGAGTGTACCCAAACATTTTTATATTTTCCCTTACTCAATTAAAACTGCAGTTCCTCACAACTCTATTGCAGTATAATTTCTTTTGCCATGCCGCAGCATTCAGTAGCGCCGCAGCTTAATTGTGTCTCAGGAAACACTGATGTGAGTATACTGTACCGTAGTCTCTGGAGTATCATTTGTTGATGTTTTTTGTTGTTGTTGATGTGCTCGCTGTCCTACGGTTACCAGAATGCAACAAATAACCTCTGTACAACTGATCTCGCAGTTTGCGTCTTGGGGGGAGGCAGATGACCTTCAGGCGTTTCTCTGTGCGTACGTGTGGGCGACTTCAAGCGTTAGCAGACTGTTTGTGAATATAAACTGCAGAAGCAATGACAGCCCCACATCAATCTCTCTGCCTGCAGTCAAATGTTTGCTTTAGCTCACTTTGAGGGATTAAAATTTAATAGTGGTGAGCGGCGAAGCCCCTGAAGATATTTCCTTCGTTCTCATCAGCCTGGAAACCGTGGGAGGGGTCTACTAAACAGACAGCAGCAGATCGGAGCGTGTTTCTCGGTTGGACATCCATCCCCCACCGCACTCACAGCTGCCCACTCCTCGCACCGAAGAAAGAGAAGAATGAGGGAGGAAACGAGCAGGCTATGTCAGTACTCAAGTGACGCTGACCCGTGCCACGCGCATTAGTCTTCCCGCTCTGTTTACTTTGGATGGGTAATTATGCTGGCGAGGCATGGCCGAATCTTGCAGTGTTGTTTTCCGTTTGCTTTTTTTTACCATGTCCTAATCTTCTTGTAAGGCCAGATAATTAATAGCGGGTCGACAGGGGAACCTGTGGTTGTCATGTTAATGGATCGGATTCAGCTTGTTGCAGCAACTTCTCTCAGTAGGTTTTGTCCCAGTGAGTTGGAGCTCGACGACTGATTGTCTACTGACTGATGACTCCTTATAGAAATAAAAAAGTCTAGTAACAAAATAATCACATTAGTTTTTATCTTTTATCCTTGATCCACATATCTGCAGTTGTTTGTTAGTGCGTGACCCAGTTTTCATAAGCTGTTTTTGGCCCAAGTTGTTGTGTTGAAGTAAACTAGAAATATTTTTCTAGTGCATCAAATTAACTGCATCAGATTTGGTATTGAAGGCTTTAGTTTTGAGCAACATTGGCTTGTTATAGATGTATTGTTTTTGCCAAGAATAGAGTCACTCAGCACCACGGCAGTGCGGGAGAATCTAGACTTTGGCTACAAACTGGTTTGCATCACCTTTGATGTGCAAAAGTTGACATTTCGCCCAAAGGTATACGGCTCGCTGTCAAATTTAAGGGATATAGCGTATAGCTATTGGTCAGAGTGGAGTGTAACGCTTAAAAAGCCTCTCGGGCACACTTAAAAAGGTCTTTCACGATCTGTCACATATAGGCACAAAGCCAGACCTTCATTAGCTCACAGCAATGCAGCCAGATTGAGAAAAGGGATTTAGGTCCACTGTTCATTTTAGATCCAGTCTACTGAATGTTAAAGAAGTAAAGGAGTTCTGTTTGGCTGAGAGAAGAAAGGAGCCCAAGTGCATTAGTGTTGCTTAGCCGTCGCCACACTGTGTGGTTTTCATTGTGATGACCAAACTCAAAAGGCTTCTTATAACCTCTTTAGCCTCTTGTAGGAGTGGGAGGCATGACCAAAATCTTATATCACAATATGAGTCACAGAAATGCTATATTTCAAAATATAGTTCTTTTTGCTCAAGCATTTGAGAAAAAATGTCAATAGAATGATATAATTATTTGTGCACATTCCATTAAACAATTCCAAAAATAGGTAGGTGTTCTCATTTTTGTAATTCTTTTTCTCTTTATAATGTGAACTTGAAAGATTGCAAACCAAAAGATCTGCTTATTTATAAACAGATGACTGATATATCTGGTATCTGTGCAAAAACAGCTTCATGTTATGTAAGACATCAGTTGAATTCTATATTAATGAGACAAGTTGTTATGTTGCTCAGAAACTGTAAACAACTAAACACACATTCACCATGTTAATGTCAAGTTCTACCTCATTTTGATTTGTTTGTGACGTGACTCATGCTGTATTTTTGCATTCTTACACTTTTCATCGTTTTTTCATCACTGCATTTTTGGGAGAAAGACTTTTATGAAACATGACAGGCTTTTATAAAACATGAACACTTCTTATCAGGAAATCTGATTCCAGACTGGTTTGAGTAATTTATATAATGCTGTTTGTTCCATTTAGATTGCAATTGCCATTTAGATATAAATGTGATCATCCTCCTCATGCCAGTTACATTTCATAACAATCAAGTTTGTAGAACTTCTCAGTTGCCATCTCATAAATACTGAGTGCAAGGAAATACACAATGCAGTGACTGAAAAATCACATTATTTTCTATATAGAGCTGCGGGTCTGTTGTGTGAAAGTGTTGCCATCGCAGTTGTGCCACTCACACCTTGCAGATGCAGAATGTGTGAAACAGACCTCAGCGCTAACATACCTCAAATGAGATAATGCTGAAAACAGAAATTAAGCATTCTGACTGATGAATCTTCACACTTTGGATGATGCTAACTTTGCTTATGAAATCTTTTCACTCTAAATGTTCCTGTTGCAACACTTATTTGTCTTTTTGCTATTTATTTTCTCTGACTTGAACAAAAGCGCTCCACTGCGAATGCATAAAACGTGTGTCATCGCGATGTGACTGCAGAACAGAAGGTGAAGGGTTAGGCGATATTGCATTAAACAAAGTTCCTGTTAACCTGACACTTTCTGCGGCATCTTCTAGTTTTACAGGATATTTGTCATTTCTAATTATTCTAATTTTGCCTCATTGCCGCTACTGAGGAGCAGGAAGCGAGGACTTGATGCCAAATGCTACTGTTTCCTTCTTTTGTCACAACAGGCTCTGGGCCCAAGGCAGACTTTTGTCCATTGGCTTTACCTTCAAATTGAGTAATCTTGTCTGAATCGGGTCATTGCACTTTTGGCTCTTAAACTAAGAGCTTCAGTCTAATTGGACCCAGCTGGAAACACGTGAAACCTTGCAGAACTTCCTGCCTGAGTTTCGAGGTTTGTGTGACAAAACATGGTTGTTCTTCTTCAGTAGTCCACAATGAGACATTAATAGCTTTCTATTCTAAAGCCGATGGCCAGATGAAATCTTTCCCCCTTGATTTCTGTCATTTAGCCAACTCTTAATGCTTTTAGCCACCTGTGGTGTTGATGTGCATAATAGGATGTGAGTTTTCGATGATTTGTGCTTTCCCACGGATTCGGCCATCCATTTGCAAAGCCTTTACTAGGCAGATTGGCAGGCATTTTCATTTCTGGTTTTGTAATTAACTCTAATGGTGGCGTACTGAAATAGATGCAGTTTATAGTCGGAGTTAAATAATATTCCATGACATGGCCTGAGGATAAACTTGTCTCTCTGTTCCCTAAATAGAGAGCTGATTTGTTTGTGTATCTGACACTGTGCATGCCTGTGGACTAGTTCCTGGAGGCCCAGGAGCAGCGCTGGGGAAATCAATTAAAAACAAGTCAGGCTGCCCCTCGTGCACTATATTTTAATGCCATATTTATTTCCTCATAGAGCATCTGTCACAAAGGTGGACGGCCGCCTTGTGTTACGATACACTATGCTACATAATAGACTTCCATGAGTCATCTCACATGTTCATTTACATTTATTTACTAATGCATTTGCTGGTTGTTTATTTCCCTTGGTGATTCTACTGATCCTTTTTTTGTTCATTACCATCATCTAAGACAAAAACAAATCTGTACGACTTACTCACACTACCATTTAAAAGTCAGTTTTTTCTTTTTTGTTTTCTTTAATGTGATTTTACAGTTGAAGTCAAAGTTTAAATCTGCAAAATGTAACATTTTTGTGTATTTGAACCCTTTCCATCAATGACTGTATGATTTTGAGATCCATCTTTTCACACTGAGGACAACTGAGGGACTCATATGCAACTATTACAGAAGGTTCAAATGCTCACTGATGCTTCAAAAGGAAAAACAATGCATTAAGAACCAGAGGTGTAAACTTTTGAAAGGTATGAGGATGTATACATTTTTCTTATTTTGCATAAATGTCTTTTTTTTTTTCATTTAGTACTGCCCTTCAGAAGCTACAGAAGATGTTTCCCTGAAGGCAAAATAAGTTAATTTTTTACCTGATCTTCAAATGCAAAAAGTTTTCAGCTCTTAATGCATTGTTTTTTCTTCTGAAGCATCAGTGAGTGTTTGAACCTTTTGTAATAGTTGCATATGAGTCCCTCAGTTGTCCTTGGTGTAAAAAGATGGATTTCAAAATCATACAGTCATTGTTGGAAAGATTTCAAATACACAAAAATGCTGGAAAACCAAATAATTTGTGGTACCTTTTCTGAAGAATAGCAGGCAGTTTAACTGTTCAGGGCAAACAAGGGACTCATGAACAACTATCATTAAACAAAAAAAAAACACAACTGTGGATCTTTCAGGTAACAACAAACAGTATTAAGAATCAAGTGTATGTAAACTTTTGAACGGGGTAATTTATGTAAATTCAGCTATTATTGTCTCATGTAGACTATTATATGTAAATGCCTTTATTTGAAATATCTAAATCAGGTTAGTACTAAATACAAAATAACATCTATATATGATCCCTCTTATTTGGTAAAATAATGACTGTTTTTCAGATTCTACAAAGTGTATGTAAACTTTTAACTTAAGCAGTATATTGTTACAAAATATTTCTGTTTAAATTAAATGACTTTAAAATGTCCATTCATCAAAGAATCTTAAAAAAAAGTATCAGATTATTCATAGAAATATGAAGCAGCATAACTGTTTTCAATGGTGATAATCATAAATGCTTCTTGAGCAGCAAATCAGCATATTAGAATGATTTCTGAAGGATCCTTTGACATTGAAGACTGGAATAATGATGCTGAAATTTCAGCTTTGATCACAGTAATAAATGACATTTTACAATATATTCACATACAAAAGTTTTAAATTGTAATAATATTTCACAATATTACTGTTTTTCTGTATTTTTGATCAAGTAAATGCATCCTAGGTAAACAAAGCAAATTGCAGAGTCGAATACATCTATTTTATAAGCCTAATTTTAATTCTGACAAGGTAATGCCTTTGTCTAATATAGAATAATTATGGAAAATTGCATAGATATTCAGTAACACAAGTGCATCTGTAGCAGACCTTGTTGAGTGAATATGGTGCGTTTACTCTAGGGTGTTGGAAGTTGTGATTGTGTTCTTCAGTTTGTTCTTGAGGGAGCATCGACTGTGTGGGCGGATTTGTTGTAATTTAACAAGGATTAACCTTTCTACCATTGCTTACTGAAGAGAAATCTGCAAACCTCAGCCCAGCTGTTACCACACACTACGATAAGAGGATTTGGAGAAATGTAGTGAAGTTCTCGCCCTCACAATGTTGCTGAATGATTGCAAATGTAAGGCAGTTTAGATTTACTGTAGATGTATTCCCTCAATTGATTTGGGCGAGTTGTGTTTTCTACTAACAGTCCTCACTTCGATAGTTTCACACTGTATGAATTACAGCTTCAGCATGTGTTTCATATAGCCTCTTCCTTAATGAAAAGTGGTGTGTGATTTTTGCAAGACTTTATGAAATAATTTCAAACAATCAGTTTGTTGTTCATTGTGTGCACAAAGGAGGTCATAAGAGATGAACATAACACATTGGGTTTCATCAGTACTGTTGGTGCAATGATACTTTAACTGAGTTTGTTTCTCAGTAATGCAATTGTGATGTCTGAAGGGGCCCGGTCTACCAGTATATGTTATTAGTGTGATGTTATGGACTGTTGTCTTGGATTCATTTCAGAGAACTGCTAACTTGTAATCCATAGCCAGACTAATTGCCCCCATCCTTTATGGTCTTAATGGCCTGTGTGACCTTATTGTTTCCTCTGTCTGAAAGGCTTGTCTACTGGGGTCTCCAGAGAGGCTTTCAAGTGGCACCGCTGGGCAGAGATTACATGTGGTACATGTTCACTCGCTCTGATATATTTATCCACACTTAAGTTTGTTTATGAAGCAAAAAGAAGCGCAAGAAACGTAGATCAGAACGCCGTCCGACGGTAATCATACGGCCCAATGTTACTGTCGCTCTTCATTAGTGACGCATTTCACTGTGAGAGAAAAGGCAGAGGGAATAAATGTGTTCTCTAAGAAATAGCGGCCCCCCAATTACAGAGAAGGCTTCCAGATCTGGACCACTCAGACGGAAAGAGCTGAAAATGGATCCTTGTTCTAACCATTCTCTGAGGAATTCGTCCTTTTTGTAGAACACGTACTGCGTCAAACATTCTGAGGAATCGTATTCCTTGTATTTTTCTTAGTCATCTGCATTCTTAGTGAAGTGTAATCTTTGAAAAGCCAGTAAAGTAGGCTGAGTAGACTGAACCAGTTCTCGATGTAATCGCTGTGACTCAACAGCTTTTACATGCTCTGTTTTCCATCTGCTGGCTCGTGGAAGTTTCTGCTAGTTTAGTTCCTAGGGTCATGTTAGTGTGATGATTCAATTTGCCCTCTATCATCCACCGCAGAGTCAGAGTTCGCACCGCTGCTGTTGAAACCCCAGCTCTGTGAATGAAAACATGATCCATAGGTCTTTAGGGAATACTGGAAGCAAAACACTGAGTGTGCTGCTTGTTTTGGTCTTTTGTTCGTTTCTTCACCACTGGTAATTGGCAGATGTGCCAGGCTTCACCTTCAGCGATGAATATTTTGGAATAACAAACATTCCCATTTATGACAGTGCCACAGAGTTCTCTCAGGGCCGATTGAATCAGCCAGTTCATCTGTATTCTGCTGTTGTGTTTGTCATTTGTAGGTGTGTCGTGGGAGAATTTGCTGAAAGGTTGCGGGGTAACTACAAGCATGATGCAGAAAATTGTTATTATATGTCAGGAGGAAATAATCACGTTGCTGCGGTGTCGCCACACCCTTCATATGGGGCTTTTTGAAGTGTGGCCTCAGCCTCTTCTGACCTCTCTATCCCTTCATCTCTCAGTCTGTTCTTGGTGGAGCTGGAGATGTGGTCTTGAGGTTTTGTGTCCTACTTTAGCTTTAGTCTTTGTTTATTTCCTGGATATCAGAGCGCCAGCTTTGGGAATCATTGCTCCCTTTGATATTTCCCATCCTCCTCTTAGCTACAACACCGCCATCTCAAGCTCAAGCTCCCCTGCTCCATCTGACTGCAAACCACTCATTGGTTTTGAATTGAATTTCAGTGCAATATAGTAAAACTACCAAGTACAAAAATAACATTTCTGAAGGCTTTTGTAGTACATCTTTCATTTTTGGATGATAGTGAGTCTCAGATTTTTCTAGCCTTATTACATTTATGCATCATCCTTTACTTAAAAGAGAAGTTTACTTCCAGAGCAAAAATTTGCAGATAATTGACCTAATTGTCATCCAAGATATTTGTCTTTCTTTCTTCAGTCGAAATTATTATTATTTTTTTTTTGGATTTATCTCCAATTTCAATGGTGCCCCCAAGTTTAAGCTTCCAAAATGCATTTTAAATGCAGCTTAAAATGCCTCCAAATGATCCCACCCAGGGAAGTAGGGTCTTATCTACACTCTTAAAAAGGATGTGATAAAAACGACACAACATGTGTTGTTTCTTAACACACCTTTGTGTCTAGTTAAGGACAACACATTTTGTTATTTTTAACTCAACCAGTGTGTTATTCTGGTTTTGTAATTATACTTTTCACACTATGTGTTATAAATACACAATTTGTTTCAAGTATGTGTTATTTTTGAACAAACCTTGTATGCAATAAAGACACAGCAAACTAACCTATAATTTATACACCATTGATTAAACCTGCTACTAACAATTACATAAAAGGTTTAAAAAAAAGGAGAGGTAAATACGGTGGCGGAGAATCAGAAAACACAATATCAAATCTAAAAACAAAATGGCAAACCATAAAACACAATAACAACTCTTTGTGTATGTTTACGTAGGAGGAAAATGGAGTGTGTTTGGTGATGATGTGAAGTTTGACACCGAAGCTTCTAAGCTTGTTTCAAAAAAACGAAACATCTCACAGTGAAGCACTGTACCGGAGCTTGATTTTCTAAACAAATTGACAACTTATATACTTTTTAACCTCAAACACTCATCTTGTCTAATCTCTGCGATGCAAACTCTGTTTAATCTCAAAACAGTTAGGGTTTGTTGAAAAACCTTCATCTCTTTGTCTTCACCATCTTCAAAATCATCCTACATCGCTGCAGAAGTACTGAGCCGGTGATTACTTGATTACAAACAATCAAACGCCTTTTACAAAAAAAAGGTAAAAATGCGATGTAGGACGATTTCGAAGTTTGCGAACAAAACAAGATTTTTTTTGACCTACCCTAACTGTATTGACCCGGATTACACCGAGCTCACATGTGCATCACAGAGAATAGACAAGACGAGCGTTTGAGGTTCAAAAGTATAGAAATTGTCATTTTGTTTAGAAAATGATAGAGTGTTTCGCTAGATAAGATCCTACTTCCTTGGCTGGGATCGTTTAGAACACCTATTAAACTGCATTTAAACTGCATTTTGGAAGTTTAAACTTGGATGCACCATTGAAGTCCAATATATGGAGATAATCCTGAAATGTTTTCCTTAAGAAACATAAATTCTTCACGACTGAAGAAAGAAAGCCACGAACATCTTGGATGACAAGGGGTTGAGTTAATCATCTGTAAATTATTGTTCTGGAAGTGAACTTCTACTTTAAAGGGTTAGTTCACCCAAAAATGAAAATTAGCCCATATATGTGAAATCTTCTTTCAGACGAATCCAATTCAGTTCTTCTTTGACCATATGCAACCTTTATCCCGATGAGAAGTGCTCAGCGTGGGCCTGTAGCTTATCAGCCGTATCATTGTTGTAGAAATGAAACCTTCATGCTTGTCATATCAATTTATCAAGGTGTAATTTCTCTTTGCTATGGAGGATTGTGATCAAGCAGAAGACAGTGTGGTTCCTCTGTGCAGTGTGTGGAGGGATAAGCTCCAGCACTGACTCTCAGATTAGAATCATCCGTATATATGGAGCCAGCGCTCGGGATTTGTGGCACATCGCCTCGCTCGTGCTGGATAGGGTGAAGATTGCTTCAATTTAGAATTAGCGATAAACATTTCACACAGGTATTAACGGTGGAAAAGAGAATATGTGTTGTATAATAGTTCTTCTTGAATCATGATTGCATCTCAAATCTGGTTCATAAATAGAACGCGGCTTCTAATATCAAACCATACCAAAACAGGCAGATTTTTTTCTTCTTTATTCGTCACCTTCCTCGCCTAGTCTTCTTTTTCTATGTCTTGGCCTTCATCCTCTCCATTGTCATCTTTTTCTTCTTCTTTTTTTTTTTTTACATCTTGTTTTTCCCCCTTTGTATCCTTGTCCTCTTTTGTCCTGTTCTCCTTTATTATCTTGACCATTGTCATTTTTTCTTCTTTGTAGTCCTTTTTTCTAGTATTCTTCATTTTTTTCATTGTCCTTTTCATCTTTTTTCATGTATTCTATCCCTGTAGTCCTCCTCATCAGTTAGTTTATGCAGTGTAATGTCCATATTTATTAAATGACTATTATTATATTATTTACATAAAGACACTAACTAATCAATTAATTTGCATAAAACTTACATAAAACAATATTCTCTGCTGCCTTACAAGCACTGATATTTCCTTCAAGCAATACACATTGAAGTCTTGTGGTTTTATTTTATTTGTTTAAAACTCTCTCCTTGGTTGCTTTATATATTATGTGTTTGCCAGGAGCTATGTTGTAAGTTTCCTCCTAGATTAAAACATTTTATCAGTAAGACTTCCTCTCCTCTGTAAGTTGTGAAGTGCAAGAATGAAGCTGAAAAGTACAATCCCTTCCCGGTGTTGTGTAAGTCACTTGTCAGATGAGTCAGGAGCGTAATCTCACTCTGAAGTCTGTTCTGCTGTTTTGTTTTATCATTTTCTATCCAGTGTCATTTCTCTATAACTCCTTGTCTGTCTGTTCGTATATTTTGCATGTGAATCTGCTGGAAGCGACCGTAGCCAGTCCTCTGGCTCAGCTCTGCTGCGTTTCCCTGACATGTGGCGCTGGCCATAGCCTTCCTGGAAGGATCTGTGGAGCTGTGACAGTGTAAAGCTGATTAGGCGCAAACCAAAGATTCATTAGTTGCATTTAATGAAATAGAAATGAGTACTGGGGATATTTGAATAAATTAACCTTCACCGCTTCCCAGGAGGCTGGAGGGAAACTACAGAAGGGCCGAGGATTTATTTTTCCTTGGCCACTGATATGATAAGTTGATTACATTATTGTTGCATGGGGTATGTTGTCATTTAACCCTGCCCACAGCAAGCAGCTGGTTGCACAGCGTGATGTGGGCAAATGAAGTGAGTTCTCATGAAATGCTCTAGGGCATTGTGAATTATTGGTTTTAGCTGTCCTTTCAACTTCTAGAGACAAATACAAGCGCAGACCTTTATACTTACTTTTCTGCGTGACTGTTTGGCTGTGCTATGCGCAGGCTCGGCGTTCATCAGTATGCAGGTCAGGTGAAGTATAATCGCAGTGCTTCGCTGTCTCTGAATCCTCTTCAGTACAGGAAGCAGAGAAAGCGGTTAGTGGGGATGGGGGGAGAAAGGCACGCTCAGGATTTTCCACATTACCTGGACCTGTGCAGATGCTTGTCTCGCAGTCTTTGCTGCCTCGTCTCGTTCTTGCTGGCCATACCGGCTCACGTTCACTTCAGTGTGATCCTGACCCTCCTCGGCCTCTCGACACTCAACGAGCTCACTTTAACTCCCCGTGGATCATCAGGAGCTTTAGATGAAGAGGACATAAAGAGCCAGCTCTCTTTACCTCTCCACAGACTCCTTACCTTCATGTAGGTTAAAGGTTTTACTCTTCCAAGTTAAGCGATTCATCTTAAAGGGATAGTTCGCCCAAAAATGAAAATTTGATGTTCATCTGCTTACCCCCTAGGCCATGAAAGATGTAGGTGACTTTGTTCCCTCAGCAGAACACAAACGAAGATTTTTAACTCCATCCGGTGCAGTCTGCCAGCCAAATAATGTGAGTGGATGGGCACCAGACCTTTAAAAGTAAACAAAAACATGCACAGACAAATCCAAATTACACCCTGCGGCTTGTGACGATACATTGATGTCATAAGACACGAAACGATCGTTTTTTGCGTGAAACTGAACAGTATTTATATCATTTTTTACCTTTGATACACAGCCAGGTCCATTTGTCCTGAGCACAAGCTTGTCATCTGGATCGTTACACATGTACGCGCTCTGGTGTAGTATACGCAAACACCGGAAGCGATCTGTCGCATGAATATAACACTCATTGTTTACACAGTGCACAGAGATTGTGGTTATAGCGGCTATTCAAAATGGTAATTACTTGCGCTTATCCTGATTGTTCAAACCGATTTAAAGCTAAAAGATTACGTTTGCTTGAGCAAACTCATCCGGGACTTTTCACCGATTTCCCCTTCCGGCGTTTGCGTATTCTACGCCAGAGCGTGCACATGTGTAACGATCCGGATGATAAACTCGTGCTGAGGACAAATGGATGTGACTGTGTATCAAAGGTAAAAAATGATATAAATACTGTTCAGTTTTTCGCAAAAAAGGAATGTTTCGTGTCTTAGGACATCAGTGTATCGTCACGAGCCGCAGGGTGTAATTTGTATTTGTCTGTGCATGTTTTTGTTTACTTTTAAAGGTTTGGTGCCCATCCACTCACATTATTTGGCTGGCAGACTGCACCGTTCTCGTTAAAAATCTGTGTTTGTGTTCTGCTGAGGAAACAAAGTCACCTACATCTTGGATGCCCTGGGGGTAAGCAGATGAACATCAAATTTTCATTTTTGGGTGAACTATCCCTTTAAGGATAAACTACAGGAAGTGCCAGTAGTTTCAGATCATTCTGAACAGCATAGTGAAAACTCCAAATTCTGTTCAAGTTGCACGTAAAAACACAGTGGAACATGAAAGCTGTATTGAAATTTGCCAACTGTGAGCTGCTGGTATCATGACTGTCCCTTAGGAATAAACGTGAGATTTCCGTGAACAGAGTGGTTTTCAGTAAAATGAGCTCATGAAGTGGTGCAAATCGATTGGATATTATTCTGACGTAGGTTGGAATGAATTGTAACAGTGCAAAACACTGTCATCTGCTGCTTTTCTTGAGGGAAATTGTTAAATCATGCAGAAACGTGAGTAAAACCGCAGAGACTGCAAATCAGAATTTGAAAGCTTGTGTTTTTTGTGTATCGCTGTAGCTTATTTTTAGGGATTTGTCATAAAATTATGTTTTAAAATAAACCAAATGCACAGATTTTCCACTGATTTATATTACATATATTAGCGGCTGAGAGAATGACACACAGCACAAGTTGCTAAGGTAGGATTGGTTGTTAATGCTTTTTAGACGGGCCCTAAAAAAAGTAGTTGATAAAGGCTGTGCCCAAAAGCTACAAAAATTCAGTGTCCACAGGCAGACTACAGATGTAAAAAGGCAACAAGGCATTTTATTTAGCTGAAAACATGGTTATTCATTATTTATAGTCTTAAGTCGTACGGGTATATTTGTAGCAATAGCCAAAAATACATTGTGTGGGTTTTTAGAAAATTAATGATTTTTCTTTTCTTTTCTTTTCTTTTATTTGATTTACTTTATTAATCCCAAAGGGAAATTTACATGTCACAGCAAAGCTCATCACACAATAGATAAATAAAACAAACTAATATCACCAATACCATATCTCATGCAACCCCACCTCGTTTTCAAGCATCAAAATACACACTACACCATGTTATACAAAAATACAATTTAAAATTCTACATAAATTATCTAATGTGGCACTGATTATATAATCTAATAGCTGTTGGTAAGAATGATTTTTTTAACACCGAGGATGAATTTATGTCAAACTTCATTAGGATATTAAGTAAATATTATGTTCCATGAAGATATTTTGTAAATTTCCTACTGTAAATATGTCAAAACTTTATTTCTGATTGGTAATATGCATTGCTAAGAACCTAATTTGGACAACTTTAAAGGCGATTTTCGTAATATTTAGATTTCTTTTGCACCCTCAGACTCCAGATTTTCAAATGGTTGTATCTCAGCCAAATATTGTCCGATCTCAGTTTCAAAAAACGCACCCTTATGACTGGTTTTGTGGTCCAGGGTCACAAATGCATGTCTATCCACCTTATTTTTCAATTAGGAAGTAAGCTGTTTCAGGTTCATTAGCCACTATAGGGAAATAATGAGAAGAAGAATATCAGAATATCATTGCTTGTAAGGCAGTAAACGATAAAACTGTTGGCACTACAAACCATTGTGGTTATAATTAATATAATACATTTGAAAAATATGATAAGACACCAGTTTGCAATATCAAGCAGCAAAATGAGCTGTTTTGTACACCTAAAAATAGCTAGACGTGGATGAGACGTCTCAATTTACAAATGGACGCACACGCTCTTACAGGAAAAATAAGGTGGATAGAGTTAAAACAGCATATAAAGGCAACACAAAATTAACAACCATGGTTTCTGAGGATATATTAAGGTTTTATGCAATCAACAGAAACCATGGTAGCCATGGACTTGCAGTTTATGAATCACCGTGGAACATGATTTCAGCCTTTTACTGTTCTACTGAAGAGAAACTCATCTAATGAACATCTCAGATGGACTAAGGGTGAGTAAATTAACAGCAAATTTTATTTTTGGCTGTGTTATCCCTTTAAGACCACAAAAAGCAAAATCATAAAATAAATTTGAGTGTCTAATACATACTCAACTGTGATTTCTGTTACCTCTGTGCCCCATTAAGCAGTCAGTGTGAACACAGCTTTTCTTGATATATATGTCACTTCAGATGTGGCTCTCCTGCCGCCTTTGCAGCGTAAAGACAGCGTGTGTCTCTCTGACCAGTAAATTACTGCGACTAGTCTGGCGTAGTCTGAAGATTAGCACAACAGTGCAGTGTGAGTATTATCCAGCTCAAAAGGGCCAGAGGGAACTGGACACAATTTTTTTTTTTAGTAAGGAAATGTCAGATTTTCTGGTGGGAATACATTAACTTTTACTGGACCCCGCTGGAGCGGTTGTCTTGTGCCGATCTGCATAACATTGACCTTCATTAGGGGCTGATTTAGGAAAGTAAGTTGTGTGCAGTTTTGAAATGGAGATGTTTAATTGAATGGTGTTTCCGCATGGATGGTGTCTGTGCTCGTGCTGTACGCTGCGGGCTCAGGCTGTGGAGGCAGGTGTGCTTGTCAGGTGCATGTAAGCTCTGGGCACAGCCTCAGGGGTGAACCTGTGAATGTGCTCACATGGCCGAAGACACACATCCGATTCACCCGCCACACTGAAAACCACACCGACTAGAATTCTCAGCATCTAGTGAGCTACCTACCTAGACAGCAATATGACTGTCTTTGAACTGCTGTTTCCTTATTTGAATACTACCAATCTAAATTATAAAAATGTTTGTGTGTTTTTGAGTCTTTTATGCTCAACAAGAAATACAGTGAAAACAATATTGTGAAATATTTAAATGATTTAAATGATAATATAAAAAAAAAAAAAAACAGTATCACTGTTTTACTGTGTCTTTCATTTTATTTAAAATCAATTAAAATTTTCCAGATGCCTGCATTTGCAATATGTGACCCTGGACCCTGGATTTGTAGCAACAGCCAAAAATACATTTTATGAGTCAAAGGCTACTTTCACACTGTCAGTTTTTGGGATTGACAACCGCATTTACTTACAGGTGTGAGTTTCGAAATGTCCCGTTCACACAGCAGCTTACAGTTGTGTCTGGAATACTGTCTGTATGAACGTGCAACGGGAGTCAAGCCCATATTCCTTATAGAGACAGTGACCAAAGTGATATAAAAATGGCGACGTCCATAAAACTAAAATTTGTATTTTAAGTCCTCAGAATTGCAATTGCGAGTTTATATCTCACAATTCTGAGAAAAAAATCTGTATTGCAGGATATAAACTCACAATTGCGAGAAATAAAGTCATAACTGCGAGATATAAACTCGCAATTCTGACTTTTTTCTCAGAATTGTGAGATATAAACTTGCAGTTGCGAGTTTGAAGTCCAGTTCTGAGGAGAAAAAAGACTTCATTGTGAGTTTATATTTCACGCTTTATTTACAGGCTTCCATGGGGGGAGCAGCTCTGGTGGAGAATGGATATAAAACTTTTAGATGACACACAGGTCATTTCTCCGTCACTGTAAGTTACTGAAACCACACACGAAAGCAGCACGGTAGCACACGGTAGACGCACGTTTGTGCGGCAGAGCGGCTCTCTCACACTGAATGATGTACTGGACAACTAGTGTGTTCCAAGAATGTTGTGAGTCCTTAAAATTTACAGGTGTGAGTTTGGTTTTAGAAATAGTAAATAATCGTACTGTGTGTAAACATAACCATATTAAAGGATTAGTTCACTTCCAGAACAAAAATTTACGGATAATTTATTCACCCCCTTGTCATCCAAGATGTTCATGTCTTTCTTTCTTTAGTTGTAAAGAAATTGTTTTTTGAGTAAACATTTCAGAATTTCTCTGTCCATATAGTGGACTTCTATGGCGCCCCCAAGTTTAGACTTCCAAAATGCAGTTTAAATGCAGCTTCAAATGACTCTAAATGATCCCAGCGAGGAAGAAGGGTCTCATCTAGTGGTCATTTTCGAAACAAATTGACAGATTATATCATTTTTAACCTCAAACGTCTGCCTTGTCTTGTCTATGCGATGCGTAGTCTGTGCAATCCAGGTCAATATAGTTAGGGTATGTTTTCTTCTTCAACTTCAAAATCGCCCTACATCGCTGTTTTACATTTTTTTGGTAACTGGTGTTTGATCTTCTTTGCATGTTCACTTAGTAAACACTAGGTTGTTACTTCTGCAGCGATGTAGGACGATTTTGAAGTTGGGGAAGAAAACGAGATGGGAGTTTTTCTACATACCCTAACTGTCTTGAACCTTAACACAGACTAGACAAGTGTTTGAGGTTAAAACGTCTATAAATTGTCAGTTTGTTTAGCCCTTTAAAGCTGCGTTTAAACTGCATTTTGGAAGTTCAAACTCTGGAGCACCATTGAAGTCCATTATATGGAGAGAAATCCTGAAATGTTTTCCTCAAGAAACATAATTTCTTATCGACTGAAGAAAGAAGGACATAAACATCTTGGATGACAAGGGGGTGAGTAAATTATCTGTAAATGTTTGTTGTGAACGTGAACTACTCCTTTAAGGACTCAAATACAGTACTGACAACAGTATTCTCCCTTATGACTGGTTTTGTGGTCCAGGGTCACACATATTCAAATAGAAAACAGTTCTTTCAGTTATTTCTGAATATGATTGTTTTTACTATATTTTTAATCAAATAAATGCAGCATTGTTGAGCACAAGAGGCTTCCAGAACCTTTGACCGGTAGCGTATGTGTATATTTGTTCATGGCGCAAGAGATCTCTCTGTCTGTTTTTCTTTCCCCTTGTGAACGTCCTCTTGAGCATGAGTGTGTGTTGAGGAGGGGAAATTGCTAATACTACGGTCCAGTCTGTGTGCTGTGAGTCTGATGGTGGATGGTTTCGCTCTGGGCCCCCTGCAGACACCCGCTGGGTTTTGAAATCTAAAGATGACAAGTCTTCCAGCGGAGATGCTCAAGCGCAGCTATTAGACCGCCATTGAGAAAAACAACAGCTCGCATAGCAACCGGTGCAGGTTCAGCACACTGTAAAAGTGATTAGAACACTGTGCTGTAAGGGCAACCGCGTGTTTCTGTTTTTATCACGTTGTGAAATGTAATGCCGCCTACGATCAAATCTTGTTAATCTGAAATTTCACATCACGGTTCTGTAAAACACTCTCATGAATACTTTATTTCAATTTTGTTTTTCTATTTTAGGTACATAGTGTTCATTCTATTTGTCAAGGAGTGCAAATGTATAATGCTTTCCACAAAAATATGAAGTAATATTGAGCAGCAAATCAGCATATTAGAAGTTCTGAAGGATCATGTGACATTGAAGACTTTGATCACAGGAATAAATACAATTTTAAAACAACGAAACAAATTAATGTTTTAAATACCTAGTAGTCTTCTAATACATAAGAGTAACATACAGTTAATATATCATTATTGCAAAATACTTAATTTTTGTAGCAATAGCCACATTGGCTATTGTATGGTTCAAAATTATTGATTTTTCTTTTATGCCAAAAATCATTAGGAAATTAAGTAAAGATCATGTTCCATGAAGATTTTTTGTAAAATTTCTACTATAAATATATCAAAATGTAATTTTTGATTAGTAATATGCATTGTTAAGAACTTAATTTGGACAACTTTAAATGTGATTTTCTCAGTATTTTGATTTTTTTTGCACCCTTAGATTCCAGATTTTCAAATAGATGTATCTCGGCCAAATATTGTCCTATCCTAACAAACTATACATCAATAGAAAGCTTATTTATTGAGCTTTCATATGATGTATATATCTCAGTTTTGTAAAATTTAACCTTATGACTGGTTTTGTGGTCCAGGGTCACATATGTCAGTAAATATGTGAATAGACTTGGACTATACTTAGTATAAAATAAATGCATTTTAAATCCATTACTTTTCTTACTTAAATCCAAAAGCTTTGACACGTTCAAGACCCAGAAAGATCGTAAGGGGGAGAAAGCTCTTGGAATTTATCAAAGCTATCTTAATTTGTGTTCTGAAGATGAACAAAGGTCTTACGTGTTTGGAAATATTTATTGAAATATTTACTCATTGTTAGTGAATTCCAGCATTTCATTTTCAGTGATGACAGGAAAATGTGCCTGTTTGACACTGGACACTTGTCAT
Source organism: Garra rufa (assembly GCF_049309525.1). Classification (NCBI taxonomy): domain Eukaryota; kingdom Metazoa; phylum Chordata; class Actinopteri; order Cypriniformes; family Cyprinidae; genus Garra; species Garra rufa. Next base: position 44,684,544 of record NC_133376.1, on the reverse strand, counting down.
GCTGTGCCTAATGAGAACAAGGTGCATCATAGAGTGTGGTTTTCAGTTTTTCATCTCCTGCTGATGTTTACATGTTTGATTGAAGCTCAGCGGAGCACAGATGGTTATTCAGGGTCTAATGTCTAAACTGTTTTCATGTACTGTACGCCATGCCAACAAAAAGCCACAGTGTGTTAAGCTGTCGTCAGACAGAGAAGTTGCGCTCAACCCGTAATGAGTGGCGAAACTTTTGGAAATGTAATTAACCCGAGCAGATTAGCAGTCAGACGTCAGTATTTTCAGCCTCTATGGGCTCCACTGTGCATCCACACATAGAGATCCATCTGTGCTGCAAGCCCGTGTTTGTGTTTATTTGTGTGTTCTTGCAAGTTTTTACAGTCGTCCCTCTGCCCCCCAGAGCAGTCTTTCATGTGTGCACCAGGGGCAGGTGTAGGAAACACATACTGTACGCCATTGATGAGAACGGCCTTTGAGCTTCGCCGCTCACCAAACACCCAATAAAGAGACTGCTGTGCTGGACACGCTCCGCTAAAAGCACATTTACATCAGTGTTTACACACCACGCATGCCTCCACCACCTTTAATTGATGAATTCACATCTCGGCCGTGATTCACACTTCTATGAGGGAACTGTTTTTACCTTCAGAGGTCAGTGGTGAGGAGAGAAATGCAGAAAAACGAATGAATTTCAACCTGCCCGTAATAACCACTGGTTCAAACTGGTTTAACAAAGTGTTCTTTAATCATATCTTTCACTTTTTATTTTAATAGATGTGGTGTGTTTGGATTTAAGCTCACGTTTTTAGGTTTCTGTATATCTACTGTACTAATATATGCAGTACCTGAAGTAAAATGCCACAGTATCACCGTTTTCCAGGACTGTGTAAACTTTAAACTTTAAACTTAAATAAGCCTGAACTTGCTTGCAGGCTCACAGATACAGAGCAGTTTAGCTTTGCATTGTAAAAACCTGATTATAAATTAATTTGTCACTGCATATAAACCACAGAATACCTGCAGCACAAATTCATAAAGGACTTTTGTTGTGGAAAAGTAACAGTACCTGTTAATGCATTAATGATTTTGCCTTGGGATTGTAAGGGGCCATTCACACGGAACATGTTTTTGCATTTAAAAGCATTATGATACAATGAAAAAATTCAAGGTTTAGAGATGTTTTTTTTTTTTCTTGAAAGCTGAACCTTTTTTTTTTTTAAAGGCAGTATTGTATAAAATGCTGCAAAAGATACAAAACATTAGCACAGTTGTCAAACATGCCAGTCTAGCATTGAAAAACAATGAAAAAGTAGCACAATGGAATAAAAAAAATAAAAAAAAGTGAAATATAGCTGCAAGCAGCAATTACGGGGCTTTTTAACTTCCTACTTTATTTGTTTGTTTTGTATTTGGAGTTTCATGTTTTCATCTATCATGCTTTTTAGTTTTGTTTTTAAAAGGTGTGATTCCTTTGATTGTTTTGAGCTAGGCACAGTGACTAGGGCCTTTTTTGTCCTTTCCTTCTGTTTGTCCTTTTGTTTGTAACCCAAGGTATTGATTTAGTCAGGATACTGCAGTATCAGAGACTGATATCGTCCCAAAGCCAAACTTTTGGTATTGATCCAACTCTAATAGTCACAGAATAATTCCTCACACACTTCTGTAAGCCGGGTCAGTCATGCACCTTGTTTATTCATCCGGCCAACATTGCAGTCGATCTCACACGGTCAACGTGTATATTTGCTAATGGGTTGGATGCTCGGCTAGGAATAGCCACACGTTCTATTCGTCGCACACCTCTGATCCACATTCCGACGCCACACCTTCCTGAGTGTTTCTTGTAGACCTTGTGACGAGTTATCATCAGCACTCTCCAGGGCATAAGTAGAATAGTGCTTGCTTAAAGCTAATTTTGGATCTGGTTCTCTGAGCTGCCCACATTCGGTGCAACAATAGGGAGGCAAGGACGGGCTGTCAGTCGACCTTGAGAAAATACTGTCCTCCCTGCCCACCATTATTTATTTCACAACATCTGCTGGCCAGCACGATGCTGCCCGGTATGAATCTGACCGCTTCAGTGCCTCAAGAATGTAACCCTTGTACAATTACATTAGTGCATTGTTGGCTAAGCAGCACAATGTGACCTCTGTATGGACTGAAATTAAGTGCCTTCCTCCCCAGGGCAGCAATTCAAGTACTTACGCCCAAGGCTCAGATTGGTTGTTGAAGAGCCTGCAAAGTTTTTTTCTACAGCTTTAGTTGTCAAAAGCAAACGGTGTTGGGCAAAGTTACTTTTAAATGTAATGCATTGCAATATTGCGTAATGCCCTAAAAAGTAACTAATTGCATTTGTTATGTGTTTTCTCATCTGACATTAGGGTTTTTAATATAAAACAACTCAGTTTTTGGAAAATGTAACAGCTCTGTCACACCAAAAGAGTCTCAGGCTGAAGGAAATGTGCATTTAAAAACTCAAAAACTTTTCAGCTGTGCTGCCATTCGGGATTGCATGAAGAATAAAATGCGGGAGAAAAAATATTCAGTGTCAAATCAACCAAATTTCAAAAACTTCCCTGGCTCAAATTTTTGTTTTTGCTAGTATTTTTTCTGAAGAAAGATAGATGTGTATAGTGATGAAAGACAAAATATTAAATTAATCCACTGTGTTGTAGAGGGAGGTCAAAATGGCAGTGTTCACCTTAGATTCAGAGTCAAATTACAGGGGGAGGAAAATGAATTCAGAAAGATGGCAGCATTATAATGTTTTTTTCTACAAAGAGATTGGTTGGTTGGTTACTAAAATCTGTTGACTTTAGCAATCTTTGTTGCATGATGCGCCAGTATTGGCCATTTAAAAATGGGGAAACAGCACTTTTCTCCAAGTTTTTTCTCCCAAAAAAAGTTTGCATGCCTGTAACTCAAGAAGTATTAAAAATATCTTAATGCCATTTTAGATACTGGTTCTTAACAAACTGTCCTTTTGGCATCTTTATTATACTGTACTTTATACTGTCCTATAGGCACTATATGGTTCAGTTCCAGAGATATTGGAATTTTAATATGGCTCCATGAGTAAATCATTAAAATGTACAGTGTTCAGTGGTTAAAAACAAAATGTGGGTAAGTTTGCAAAATTCTGATATTTGTTTTCTTTTAAAGAGGAATGTCTGAAGAACAAATAATGTTGAAACTAGATGTACCTCATTTCCTTCTGTCTAGACAACTGCATTGAACATATCTGAGTGCCATAAACATTATTTTTCCAAAGTTTGTGTTCCTATAAGTCAAGAAGTAATAAAGATATCGGAATATGGTTTTAAATTCTAGTTGTGAATAAACTATTTTTCTTTTAGAATCTTAATTTTGTTCAGAACCTACATCATTCAGTCTCAGAGATATGGGGATTTCAATAAGGCTTTATGTCCAGATTGTTGAATATTACCCATTTTCAGAGGTCAAAAACCAAATGTTGGTCACTTTGTATACAGCTGGTACTTATTTTATTTAAAGCACAATGTCTGAAGAAGAAATAATTTTGAAATTAGAATTATATCTTGTTTCCCTCTTTCAAAAATAATTATCATATTTTTGCAAACTGACCCACATTTGGTTTTTGTCCACTGAAAATGTTGACGATATACTCCTGGAGCCATATTAAAATTCCATTATCTCTGAAACTGAATCATATAGAGCATAAAAATAAAGATGCCAAAAGGAAAGTTTGTTAAGACCGAATATCTAAAAGGACATTATGATATCTTTAATACTTCTTGGGTTACAGGCATGCAAACTTTAAAGAAAAAAAGTGCTGTCTTCCCATTTTTGAATAGTCACCACTATAAGATTGCTAAAGTAATTTGAGACTGAAACTCAAGTGAAAATGGACATTTTGACCCCCCTCTACAAAATAGTGGATTGCTCATTAAATATTAATCCATGCCATTTAATATTTGGGCTTTCATCACTATACATGTTTATATTTCTTCAGAAAAAGTTGAGCTGGGAACCTCTGGTTGAGTTGACACGGAATGACCCAGTAGTTTAGTTTTTATATTTAATTATTGCATGCAACCTAATCTGAGTACGTTACTTGTAATGCGTTACCTCCAAAACTGAAAGCAAAGATACGTAAAGATGGAAATCTAAGGTCACTGTGTAGCATTATTAAATTTTGACAATGAATCCTATCAGTGCAGTATTCGGGTGCCTCAGTGGGATGTTTTCCCATTTTTGCCATGTTGGAGAATAAAGAAAAAAGTAGGAAAAGTCCAGATGAATTTGTCAGGTCAGTGACATTAATTCTCTGTGACATACATTTGCACCCCTCTCTTTCTCTCGGACAGATAGACAGGGCCTGATGTCTCAGTTAAGTTGTTTTTATAAGCTTTCAGAAGATTAATGGCTCGCCCTGTGCCCTGCAGACCAGTGCGAAGAGGCTCTTCCATTCCCTGGCCTCTGCCGTTTGAATGACTTGATGGAAGCATTTCTGCTTTTGAATAAATCATTTATGAGGCATTGCTGCAGCTGGTATTAATAACATCTGTATTGTAAAAAGGAAGATGGCTGTGAAGGAACACCACTTTGGAACATTGAAAACAGGTGCAGCCGAGTAAAACCTGGTCTCGGTGTGCGAGGGGAAACTTTCAGGATCTTTAACAGCTCTGTTTCCAGTAAGGAGCTACATGTGTTTCTCCTCCATGCTTTAGCACTTGGCTGTGGAGCAGCGTCGACTTCAACTGCCAGAGTCTTGAAAGGCTTCTGGCCTTTTGTAGTGCTAGATTTCTCACTCCGTGCAACTGAGGTTTAATGTCTCCTCCAACCTTTAGGAACTGAAAGCTGGATTTGCTCGTTCCACACAGGAGGTGTTGTTATTTCGTTCACTTGGAGAATTTGGGATGCTTGCAATGCAAGATGCTAAACAGGCTTCCCAAACTTTCACTTAGTTTAATGAGAGAGAGAGAGTTCATGTAGACTAATTACTTAATAATTTGCTAATTTGTTGTTTATTAAAAGTGGCGTGCAGTACACTTAGCATAGTTCTTTTGGCATAAACTTTGATTAGCTACCTGCTCAAGGTTTGTGGGATTTAAATCAATAAACTACTGGTTACAAGCCCAGATTTTTTACTTTTCCATATGTTTGACTAGGCATAAAGTACCTTTGAGACTTATTCTGGCCATGAGTCACCTAATTAGACAGGAATAGTTTGCTTGACCAACATGATTTGCTTTGGGAAGGCTTTATTGTGCAGAGGATACAGAACATTTCAGTGGTACTGTAACAGTCCTTCAAAAGTACTAAATTTTAATTTGAATGAACCTTAGTTTTAACATATACTCTCAATACCACCATATAACATTACATATACATCAAGTCTTTGAACAGTAATGTTTTTAATGTTTTCTATTTGATCCAAAGTACAGCAAAAACTGTAAAATATTGAAATATTTTTTACTATTTAAAATAACTGCTTTCTCTTTGAATATATTTTAAAATTTCATTTATTCTTGTGATTTCAAAGTGAAATTTTACCATCATTACTCCAGTCACATTCTTCAGAAATCATTCTAATATTCAGATTTGCTTTAATAATGCATTCAGATTATTAATATTATATTGAAAACAGCCAAGTAGATTTTTTTTCAGATTTCTTATAGACATGAAAGACATTATAAATGTCTTTATCACCACTTTTGATCAATTTAAAGCATCCTTGCTACATAAAAGTATTGATATACTGACTCCAAGCTTTTGAATAGTAGTAGTGTATAATGTTACAAATGCTTGTATTTCAGATAAATGCTGGTCTTTGGATCTTTCTATTCATCAAAGAATCCTGAAAAGAATGTACTCAACTGTTTTAAATACTGATGTTAATAATAACAATTTTTTTTTTTTTTAATTCTTGAACAGCAAATCTTAAAGGGGTCCTTTTTCACTTTTTTAACTTTAGCCAGTGTGTGGTGTGCATGTTTGGGCATAAAAAACATCTACAAAGTTACAAATCTCAAAGTCTACTCCAAAGGGAGATATTTAGTTTAAAAAAATCCCTTTTCAAGAACTACAACGAAACGACTGATTTGGACTACAGCGTTTGTTTTCCGGAGGCTATTATGTCACAACGTAAGTCCCACCTACTGAAATTCAATTCGTTGGCAGGTGGGTGACTCGCCAGGCAGAGAAATTGTTGGCATTTTTGTATGTGATATACAAAAAAGTCAGAGGCTGTTTAGAAACCCATCCTCTCATGCAGAGACTAAACTTCACCTTGCTTTCACCATTCATAAGTTTGGTCCGTCATGCTGTCTCCGTTCTAACCCTGAGATCTTTAGCCATGCTTTTACCTTGAGCCTTTGGTTTACCTCCTCACCACTTAAAAGACCTAGATGGCATGATTCCCTAGTACAGGATTCCTGAGGCCTTCTGTTGGGCCCAGTTCCTGGCAGCATCCCAACAGAGAGCCCCGTCACGCTGACTTCGCTGACTTTTTGCTGTACTTTGGATCTAATAAATACAGACTTGGTGAACAAATAAGACTTCTTTAAAAAAAAAACATTAAAAATTTCACTGTTCAAAAACTTTTGACTGGTAGTGTAGCTAAAATGTTCAGTGATACTTGTGGAAACAGTGCCTTTTTTCAGGATTCTTTGAATGGCAAAATATAGCTTTTTTTTTAAATAGAAATCTTTTGTAACATTGTACATTTCTTTGCTTTGACTTTTGATCCATTTAATTACTCAGTAAAAGTAATTTCTTTCATTTATATATGTGTGTTTATACATATACATACCATTTCATTATAACTTTCAAAGACGATTGCGAAATGATGAATCTCTAAATCATTCTATTCTGTTTACATTTTTGTATGCGTTATAAAGGAAGTGAGAGAACTGACTGTAGGCTGTTCAGAAACCCATCCTCTCATGCAGACTAAACTTCACCTTGCTTTCACCATTCATAAGTTTGGTCCGTCATTCCGTCTCCGTTCTAACCCTGAGATCTTTAGCCATGCTTTTACCTTGAGCCTTTGGTTTACCTCCTCACCACTTAAAAGACCTAGATGGCATGATTCCCTAGTACAGGATTTCTGAGGCCTTCTCTGTTGGGCCCAGTTCCTGTAGGCGTCCCTCAGGCAGCATCCCAACAGAGAGCCCCATCCCGCTGACTTCGCCTTTGATTCGGTGAGCATGAGAATATGCCGCTTTTCTCCAACCACCGATGTGTACACAGCAGCATGCACAGACCACACTACGCCGACTGTCATCGTGAATCAGTTTCATCTCCGAACACCAGAGATGTTATTATCTATGCTGCTGCATTGATCCAATTAATTTGGCAGCGTCTATGGCATGTGTTGAGCTCAAAACACAGCCCGCCACACCAGGAGGTGCTAAATCCAAGACTATGAGTGTGATTTGTGTTTATTCATGCGATACAACAGAACTTCTGGCATCCGTTGTGCTGCAAAGCCGCAGAGTGCACAACAAGACGCGTTCTGCTGCTTTACTAATACAGTCTTTAGCGGGAGGGATGAGACCTCAGTCAGCCCTGCTCCTGTTGTCATTACTATTATTGATTCTCATTTATTCCAGCTGCGAACACCGCGGTGTCGGCCATTGGCTGGTGGCAAGCGGCTCAGATGCTTTGCAGCTGCGGCGACTGTCAACTTCAGCTCAGCGTGGATAGGATCAATGAAGCACTGAGAGAAATACAGCAAGATGGGCTGGCACGAGAGATTTGACATGTGACGGCTCAGAGGAAATGAGATTGGCCCGGTGTGCTTTTGTTTGTTTTCTTGCGGTTCTTCATCTGGACTCGGTCTGGACTTTTCTTTCATGTGTGCAATTAAGTTTAATTTGCATTTCCTGTAGGGGACAGAATCATTTTACGGGATGTTTACTCTGTCATCTTGTTTGTTGTGTCTTGTTTTATTTCATGTCATGCATCCTGTGTTTTCAAATCCGTATCTGATTTCTGTCACCAGCTCTTGCAGCCGTTCACACCCATCTCTTGTGCCGGCTGTCCTTTTAGCATTCAACCTCCAAATCCCCTTCTGCCTCCAGCCTGCTGTTATTTGTTTTCACTGGCAACATGGGAGTGATATTCTTCATTTTTTTTCTCATAAGAGGAGGCGTGGGTTTCTGACCAGATGTTAAACATCACTTTACCAACTCATCCATCGATTTGCAAATGAAGGACCTGGGGATAAAGTGCAGTCTCCTCAGGGCTTTGATGTGGTTTCAGAAGATCCAAACATCTCCAGTGCTTCAAAACTGTGAATTTTGCTGAATAAATCCACTCAGCTTGTTTCTTTCTGCTCATTCTCCATCTCTCTATTTGGCTCAGAGTCCCTGGAGAACTTCCGAATGAATTGATCTCTAAACTGAGCCTAATTAAACAGGCTGGTATAAATATGGTGCCTGCTCTCAGTTTAAAAGAGCCTGGTTTACAAGAATAATTGAAACATTTTTCATACCTGAAAGCAAGTTCAGAAGCAAAAGACCTGCCAGATGGAGGCTGCAGGACAGGCCAAAACATGGTCTGTCCCAAATGCCACACTTGTGGCCTAACGCATTACTAAGTAGTCCACAAGACCATAGGGTGATAAGTTAAAGTAAATTTACATGCAGAGATTGAGTTTGATGCATTAACTGTAAACCAAGCCTCTCAGAGGCTGTGGGTCATTCCATGTCAAATCAACCAAATTTCAAAAACTTCCCCAGCTCAAATTCTGGATTTTGCTAGTATTTTTTCCGAAGAAAGATAGACATGTATAGTGATGAAAGCCAAAATATTAAATGTCATGGATGAATATTTACTGAGTAATGCACTAATTGGTAGAGGGGGGTCAAAATGGCAATTTTAACTAGAGATTTAGAGGCAAATTACAGGGGGGTAAAAATGACTTCAGAAAGATGGCAGCATCATAATGTTATTCATACACAGAGATTGGTCAGTCTGTTAATAAAATGAGTTGACTTTAGCAATCTTTGTTGCATTATGTGCCAATGGTGACCATTCAAAAATGGGTAAACAGCACTATTACATTTTTTTCTTCAAAGTTTGCATGCCTGTAACTCAAGAAGCATTAAAGATATCTTAATGTCCTTTTACATATTGGTTCATGACAAACTTTCCTTTTGTCATCTTTATTTTTAAGGAGATATGCAAAATGATTTTAGATTCTAGTTGCTGATAAACTTTTCTTTTGGAATCTTCATTATTAAGGCCCTATTATCGTTCAGTCTTTGAGATATAGCGATCTCAATGAGGCTTCGTCTCTAGATTGTTGAATATTACCTGCTTTCAGTGGTTTAAAACCAAATGTTGATTACTTTGTATACAGCTGATACTTATTATATTTAAAGCACAGTGTCTGAGGAAGAAATGATGTTGAAATTAGAATTGTATCTTGTTTCCCTCTATCAAAACAATCGCATAAAACACCTGTCTGAGTGGTAAAAGTTGAGGCACATTACCTGGGACTGAACAATGTAGGGCCTTGAAAATTAAGGTTTCAAAAGAAACGTTTATTAACAACTAGAATCTAAAATCGTATTGCAATATATTTAATACGTCTTCAGTTATAGGCAGGCAAACTTTGGAAAAAAAATATTTATGGCATTCAGCCAGGTATGTTCAATGCAGTTGTCTAAACAGAAGGAAACGTGGTACATCTCTAGTTTCAACATTATTTGTTCTCCAAAAATTGTTCTTTAACTGACCCACATTTGGTTTTTGACCACTGAAAGTGTACATTTTAACAATTTACTCCTAAAACCATATTAAAATTCCAATATCTCTGGAACCGTACCACATAGGGCCTTAAAAATGAACATGCCAAAAGGAAAGTTTGTAAAGACCCAATATCTAAAAGGGCATAAAGATATCGTGAATACTTCTTGAGTTACAGGCATACAAACTTTGGAGACAAAACTTGAAAAGTGCTGTTTCGCCATTTTTGAATGCTTACCATTGGCACATAATGCAACAAAGATTGCTAGAGTCAATGGAATTTACTAATAGACATACCAATCTCTGTGTAAAAATAACATTATGATGCTGCCATCTTTCTGAAGTCATTTTTACCCCCCTGTAATTTGGATCTGAATGGCACGGAATGATCCATGTGTAAATGGACACAGTGCTGCATTTTGCCCTAAAACATACATTGCGCCAGTCTATATTTATAAATTGCAGCATTTTACATTTGATAAGTCATATCAGGATGCCACAGTCTACGCAATTCATAGGAAATGCTGATATTAATAATAATATATCTTTGTATAAACAATTAATAAAACAACAGAACAGGCATAACGTTCAGCTTTTGCTATGAGAAACAAACATAAATAATACTCAGCACTGTGTAGTTATGAAGGTATCATGACAACTCCTGACACACTGCACAGTAACTTACGCAACACTCTCATGAGGGAAAACACAAAGAAGTGCTTTATTTAATGTATCCACGCATGTCAGAGGTTTTGGTCCCTGATGCTCTCCGAGTCTTTGTGTGAACTTGTAAGAAAGACAGTACACAGAATAAAGAAGAAAACTTTCTCCTCTTTACACAGCGACATTTCCCTGTTGCATTGTGGGTAGAAGAGCGCAGAGGCGATTATGTTCCTCCCTCAAACACTTTGTCTTGTCTTGTTTATAAGCACACAATGGTCTCTCCCAAATCAAGACCTAGAGGCCCATTGGTGAGGCGGGAACACGTCGTTCCTCTAAAGCACAGTGGTACATTGTCATGGTAATGTGATTGAGAGCCGAAGAATGAGCGGTTTCAGTACGCCACACCTGATGTGAAATGCACTGTTTTGCCTCTGGATGCTGTGAGGCATTTAAAATTCCTCTGTAAACACATTAGCGAATCACTTGTCTTAGGTTACAGATAGAGAAACATTCATCAAATCCGTTGCCTCCACGCATCCATAAATGCATGAGCCTCATTTGGTGTCAGAGGCCGCCAGCTGACTGCGAGTCCCATACTTGGAATTACTCGAAGTCTCCCCTCCTCTGTCACATCTATCGCTCCTCATCTTCCACTTCATCTCTCTCTCTCTCTTTCAAAGATAAGAGAGTGTTGTGCAAGTTCTCCTGCCGCTGCGCTGAGTATGTGATCTGCATCCGTCTTTCTCCTCTGTGGCCATCAGGAGCAGGAACAGTAATACTCATTTAAATCTCATCAGCGGCTCTATTGAAGCATTTCCATCTGCAGCAAGAGAACAGTGTCAGAGCCAGAAAGCAACCTAATTCCTTTTTTGTCTGCCGCTCCTAATCTATTTTTTTTGGGAGGATGCTGCTTGCGATCAGGTATTCAGATCTTCAGACTGAATTTAGCTTCTTTCATTCTTACTCAGCAGAACTGGATGTTCTTTCATTTATCGACTTTATCCTGCTTTTTCCATAATATATAGCCCTTGTCTGCACGGTTTGTTTATGCGCCCCGTTTCTGTCATGGGTGGTGGTTTCCTCTTGGTGTATGAACAGAATTTGTCCAACATGGGCAGAAGAAACATCAATCAGAGGAATATATGTGCTCTGTGCCTTGAGAGCTGTTATGGGTCACGGACCCCCTAAATGGGCAACTCTTGGCTTTTCTTGATTTACTTGCTTGCAGACTCAAATGTCCGCTCTAGCTGTACCTTTATAACAAGTTTTCCAGGATTATTTACAGTGATGGTTTGTCAGTTGTTTTGTGTTAGAGTGGCAGAATAATCAGCCTCTACTAAGGCATCAATTAGCATCATAATATATGTCTTTATATTTACAGTAGAGGTTCAAGCATGTAGAGTGGCCATGGACCATCAATCTCCATGTAAAACCGATTGGGTAGACCAAACCGTAAGTCGCAGAGACTTGAAACTTGGAGGGATGGTAGTACTCACACTGTCTACAACATCACCAATGCTCACCCCAGTCGGCCTGACGGGGGCGCTACAGCATTCAAAAGTACGTAATCACTCATAACTTAATTTTATTTGTTTATTTATTTATTTATTTTTTTGTATTTTTTGCAAACTAGTCCTAGTTTTTTTGTCCAATCAGAACCAAACCAGTGCAGGAAGATTCTCTGAAAAGAGTGAATATCAATAATCTAGAAAATAGGGTTGGCCAAATATACCTAAAAGCCTATAAATCCTAAATGAAAACTCAAAATTTCACGAAACCTGGTGAGCACATGCGACAGGTGATTCTAAACAGGCATGCAAAGTTTTAGGAAGATTGGACCACAGCTGTTGCAATAACAGTCATAAACATTACAAAAAACCTTCAAATTTATATGGTAAATTACCTGAATTTGCCAAAAATGCAGTTTTTAATCATTGATTTAGGTGGTTACAGGCTTGCTAAATATTTTTGTATGTGCTTACATGCCTTAAAGCACTTGAACCACGATAATCACTGCTTGCAGCTATATTTATTATATTTAGTTTTCCCTGTATTAGAGGAAACATAAGGGATCAAAAAGCCATTTTTGCCAAGCTAGATTAAAATCTTTAAAGTAGAGCTTAATTTTTTTTTTCACATTGCTGTTTGATATATACTAATTATATTATAATTATAACTGCTTAAGAAGTGTTATTTATTTTAATGTTTTTGTTTTTTTTTGATGAATCAGTCTCTTCTGCTCACCAAGTCTGCATTTAATTGACCAAAATACTGTAAAAATAGTCATATTGAGTTTCAAAGCTGAATTCTCAGCATCATTACTCCTGTCACATAATTCTTTAGAAATCATTTTAATATGATTTGCTGCAAAAACACATTTATGATTATTATCAATGTTGAAAGCAGATTAATATTTTTTGTGGAAAGCATGATGGGTTTAACAGGACGTTCGAAAAGAGCATTTATTTGAAATAGACATCTTTTGTGACATTATAAATGTTTATCAGTCACTTTTGATCAATCCAATGCATCCTTGCTGAAATAAAATATACATTTCTTTCAAATAAATAAATAAAGAGTCTTCCTGACCACAAACTTTTGAACAGTAGTATACTTTACTTTTTCATCAATTTGCTTTGTGACTCATACGTGTTCTGGTGGCTTATTATTTCTTAAATAAATGTTTAAAAAAGTAAAATCAATCCGCAAATGAATTGCTGAATCAGTGCTTTAACCGAAACCAACGAGAAAATTGATCACAGAAACTGAATCTAACTTACCAAATCTGTGAATGAAATAAATATACCGCCCAGCCCTAGCAGCTGATGTCATTGACAGGCTTGATCTGGACTGAATAAATCATTACAGATCATCTTCCTCTTATTGCATTAACAGCTCGTTTCATGCCAAGGACTTCTCACTCCTGCAGTTGCACATGCAGCATCAGCCAGAGCCAGAGCGAGAGAAAGAGATGGGCTCTTCAGCGCTGTTTAAATTAGTCTTCAGCCACCCTGTTTTTCTGTCTCTTCTCGTGCTGTCATTCTGCAGCTCTGCTCTTCTGTCACAGATTCCATATCCTACTTTACTTATTTGCTTTTTCACACACGGTTGCCTCCTCCTCCGTTCAGATTCCGTTATTTCTACAGTCTTGCGTTTGCTATCTCATATACATGAGCAGCGTAATGTTGGAGAGGTTGCTCACTGTAGATGGCAGATGTGGCAGATTATGACGCAGAGTTTTGAGCTGTGCCCTCTGAACTCTGTATCAGTCTGTTTTTGTCTGTCTCTCTCTCTGTATTTCTCTCATCATATGGGATATGCAGTGACAGGCCCCCAGCCCCATACTTCTGTATCCTTCAGGCAAATAATGCCAAGCAAAACAATGTAAACCGAGAGACGTGATGAATATTTCATGAAAACAGACCAGCATGCATATCTCAGACATCACTCTGTATTCTAAACAGCACGTAACACACGCTGCTGTGTGGAAGTTACCAACATTATAGTAACTTTTATAGACTTATTTTGTAAGATGGACAAAAAAACTTTACATAACTTACAAAATCTTGTCTTTTTTGTCTGTTGAGTTTCAATTTAAATACAACCAAGAATTGGCATACTAGTGTTATTGCTAAAGCTTTCTCTGAAATGATATATCTTTAGGATCTTTGCAGCCTTGTCGTTTTTATTATCAAATCCATCTTTCATTGGATGGTGTTGTTGTCTTTCTCATCTCCTTGTGCATGTCTAGAACGGAAATGGAGGCAGTCCTTAGGAATTGATTGCTGTCTCAAGAACATTTCCTAATTTAGCATCGGAACCTGCAGTCAATTTCTGTAATGGAATTCACAGAGGGGTTAATAAAGAATGAGACTGTGTGTGTGTGTGTGTGTGTGTGTGTGTGTGTGTGTGTGTGTGTGTGTGTGTGTGTGTGTGTGTGTGTGTGTGTGTGTGCGTGTGGATAATCCTGTCTTTGTGGCTTTCGGAGCAGAAATATGCCGTCATTGAAATGAAGCTGCACCACTAAATTAGTCTTAAAGGGCCATTTCTGTCCTCACTTCATGAATCATTCTTTAGCAGGCCAGACAGAAACATAGGAAACTTTTAATCAGTTCTCCCTCACTTTTAGTTCATTTAGTCACTGCTTAGGCCTGCTTGCCCACTGACTGTTCCTTGACAGTACACAGCTGATGCATGGTGCACATTAAAACGGCAGGAGCTCTCATAAAAAAAAGGGGGTAAAAATCTCAGGAAATTTCTCTGCTGCTATAATGAGAACTTTCTAAGGAAGCATTAGAACTATTTTATGAGATCTGTAAGATATGCAGTAGGTTTGTTGTAGCATGCATGAGTTTTTGTAGCAAATGTCTAAGATGTCCTAAAACAAGACTTTTTAGAAGTATACTTTTCAACCTTTTCACTAAGTTAATGTACTCTTTAACTACACACCCTTAATTACACTAAAGGAGACATATTATTCCCCTTTTTACAGAGTGTAATATAAGATTTAGGTGTCCCCAGAATATGTCTACAAAGTTTCAGCTAAAAAAAATGACACTGCATGCTTTAGAAACAGCCGTATTCTGCTTGTTACCAAATCCTTACACACATTTAAACCTAAAACAATCATTTCTAAAATTCGAAAAGGTTGTAGCGTTTTGAGCTTAGGTAAAATTACCATATAGACCCGAATTAAAAACATGGTCATCTTGCGAATGAAAAATAGCCATCGGCTAAATTCGGTACAATGCATGAAATGGAAACATTTATGTTAAAATTGTACATGGTCCCTTTTGAAATAAACTCAATAATAATAATTATATTCAGGGTCTAGACTGACGTGTCAATAATACATCCACAACAATAGGTGATGCCAAAAACGCGTAAAACTAGTGTGCCAAGAAACACATAATGCAATGTAATGTGTGTTGTAATGTTAGAACATCGCAAGTGAAAACAAAAGAAAAAGAAAAGCAGTGGCAGGAGTCCTGACTGTCATGTTAGCCTGATATGACCAGACTTCTTCTGTAAGTGATTTTTAAACGCAAGACCAGATTTGAAGACTTCACTTCTACTGTTAATGAAAATTTGGCAGGCTACTATTAGATAGATAGCCTAAATGTTATTTTATCGTATATCAAATTGTGTATATTTTTGAATGTAATTGTTGATACATTTTACCAGTATTTACCATACTTTCAAAAAGGAAAAATATGCAATATGAAAATAATTTAAGGGAAAAAAATTCTTAATAAAACACAAGACTTAGTTTTCAAAAACCCTTTTTCCAAAAGGTACATCTCGAAAGGAGAGGTGTCTTATATTTGGGGCAATACGGTACATGGCTCAGCTGAACGCACAAGCGCTCTTTAGCACTCTTCTTCATGAGCTTTTGAGTTTGTGGATAAAAACTAGATTAGAGCGCCGTCTGCGAGTAAATCTAAGCTCAGAATCGATTCCAAAGAGAATTGCTATGCATTCGAAAATCCATAAAATGATTCTGCACAGATTTATCTTTGCAGCCCTAGAAATCATGCGTTTAAACTATATTTGTTTAAGCTTCTGATATATGTTTCTTGAGCGCACAGATCTGAAGCACACGCACAGAAAGTGTCTTTCACATGGCATGCGAGTACTAAATAACTTCTCTTTCATGCCATATTGCTCTTAAACTGTCAACACAAGTTTGTTAAAAACGCATAAGTTATAAAAACATTCGGTTATGTCAGTGAAGGTAAACAGCTAGGATAGAAATCACATGTTCGTATTAGATCTGTGTGGCATCAGTGTAATATACAGTAAATAAATCAATAAATCCACTGTTCTCTTGTCTCCTCTGAAGCTGGGATTCTAAGTGGTGTTCTGTGGGCAACAATGGAAAAAGTCAGATTTTCATGATATGTCACCTTTAAAAAAACAGAAAAACTGGTTTGTCTTCCTTGGCCAGAATAAGTTTCTATATAAACTATTGAGACTACAGTTAGAATGTGAATAGAATGTGCAAGCTTACTAAGTTTGGGTTTCCTTTCCCTCTACAGGTCTGAATCCGCTGCCCTTTGACCCTGCCACGAACAACGAACCCCTGCAATTCAGTAGCTCCAATGGTCCTCTGGTCACTGACTGTCCTCTGGAAAACGGCACAGAAAACAGCAAAAAGAGAAAGAGACCCAACCTTCCTCCAGGTACGCTTAATGATTTCCTCTCGCCTCGGACCACGCTCACTCACACTTGTCAGGCCCTGCAGTCGTTAACTGCATTTGCGTCGTTATTTCTGCCGTTGCTCTTTTCCTGACCTTTGAATGTGGGAGGTGAATGCCTGGGGCTCCTGCATTCTGTGAAACGTTCACTTCAAATTATCGCCTTCATTAAAACATCAGAACACAAACCTCCGGTTATTTCCACTTTTCCAGTAGCTTTGATCTCATAATTTGACATAAACATTGAGGTTAATAGAATAAAAATCTAATTAAAATATGCCTGGAATGCAGCACTAAAAATAAGTGGCTAAAGTTTGTATTTCTATGTTAGCAAGCATTTCTGCTTGTATCTTGTCACATTTATGCAGTCTGGATGTTCAAAATGCAAAAGCGAATCTGAATATATGCCAGTCATGAAGAGAGGCTCTCAGAGCCTCTGATGCTGATAACCTTCAAAATTACATTTGAAATATAACGCCCAGGGAATTTTACAAACCTTTCTCATGCAGGTTGGCTCAAATGAAGAAGAGCCTATTCATATTCATGCTAATGTTAATGGCGCACTAATTAATTGAATTATGATTAGCTGAAAGAAATGGATCTTGGAAAGGCTACTAAATGTTTCTGGTTGTCAAGGCGACTTAATTGGATCAGATTAATCGTTAATGTTAATTAGGCAGTCTTTTCCCTGTTTAGCATTTTAAAATCTTTATTTATGGCCACCTGACCAGGGCTGGTGGAATTCTTGTGGCAATTTATTACAAGGACAATCCACCTGAATAATAATGTTTTTTTTTATTTATTTGGGTTTTGAACCTGCAACCTTCAGAGTCTGTCAGTCGCTTGATAATTGTAAATTTGAGCCATCATGTGTTTCCACACATGCTGTTCTATGTAAATATGGCATCCATTTGAAGTCTGCCGCTCTGATCTCCAGGCCCTTGATGGTCATTTTTCCCTCAGGAACACTGCCGCCATTCATGACTTGAAGTGACTCTGATTAGGGGTAAATGGCAGCAAGTGACGGTGAGCAGAGCTTCTCATCGTCGTATATACTCATAGAATTGATACAAATGGAAGTGAAATGGGCTCATATTGTGTTCTGGTCATGGTGAAGAGCTGCTTGTGCAGATCAAAGCTAGCCAGCGAGCTTTAGATCAAAGCTTCCTAGCGCTAATCTAATCTGCCCATTTCAGAGCACTTTTTTTTCTTTAGTGCAAGGACGTCATTTGAGAAAGGCTTAGATGAGCTGTATTCACCATACACCGAATATTTAGACACCCCAGAATCCGGCTGCTGAAATGGAAGTCAGTGCGGTAATGGGTTTCAGACAGAATGTTGTATTGTTCTGCTGAGGTTGAAGAAGAGCTTTTAAGAAGAGCTTTTTGTAGTATGTCAGTGCTGTGATGCTCATTCAGAAAATGTGGTTTGAATCCGACATTCTGTAAGGTGCTGTAAGACATAGTAGTCTTGGTTTAGTGATAAGCTGTGTTGCTCATGCAGACATTTAGAGTTCAAATCTGGCTCGCAACATTCCCTGAACTTGCCTGTTACTCTCTTATTACTCTCTCTACTCTCCTCTAAATAAAAGACTTAAGAAAAATTGTGGCTAACTATTGCCAAAATGCAACCTGGGCTGTTTTTTTTTTTTACTGTAAACGAGACAAACATATATCTAAAAGCGTAATTACGACAAACGAGCCGTTTTTGAGATTGACCGTGATTTCATTTTGTAGTCAATGGCCGGTGAATCCGAATACTAGGGGCATAAATTTGAGCGCATCAAAATCGATATTTTTACAACAGTAAGAAGGCTCGACAAACCATGAATCTTAGCTCGAAGTATCGCCTGGGTCTCTACACATGGACCCGAGCATTGAGAACATTGTTTGTGTACACAGAGTTTACTAAAAAGTCAAGAGGTGTCGATCTCCGAATGCGAATGAATGGACTCCATAGGATGAAATATTAGGCTTATATGAGGCTCTTTTTACAACTAGAATGTTAATATTGTTTTTCACATCATTTTTGGCTTAAAAAATACCCTATTCTTGCTTCTTTATTACTTCATCTAGTCTACTGTAAATTACAAAACACTAAAGACAGGACACTGTAGTATATCAGAACTGTGGCTTTACAGAAAGATGCTCATGCATCACAACATTCCCTAATCTTGCTCCTTTTATTACTTTCTCTTCTCGCCTTTATTTGAAAGAGATAAATGACTAAAACAGGACACTGTAGTAGGTCAGAGCTGTGGCTTTACAGAAAGGTGCTCATGCAGACAGTTTGACTTCTAATCTGGCTTGCATCATTCCGTGATCTTGCTCCTCCTATTACTTTCTCTACTCTCCTTTTATTGTAAGAGACAAAAAACTAATATAAGACACTGTAGATCAGAGCTGTGGCTTAACAGAAAGCAGAAGTGCTCGTGCAAAAAAAAAAAAAATCAAATCTGGTTTGCAACTTTCTCTAATCTTGCTCCTTTTATTGCCTTGTCTACTGTAAATTAAAGTCATAAAACACTAAAAGCAGGACAAGTGTAATATGTCAGAGCTGTGGCTTTACAGAAATCTTGCTCCTCTTACTACTTTCTCTTCTCTCTAATTGAAAGAGGCAAAAACTGTAGTAGGTCAGAGCTGTGGATTAACGGAAAACTGACGTGCTCCTGCTGACAATTTGAGTGTACATCTGCCTTGCAACATTCCCTAATCTTGCTCCTCCTATTATGCTCCTTTAAATGAAAATTACAGAAAGCTGGACATTGTAGTATGTTGGAGCCATGGTTTAACAGAAAGCTGAGGTGCTTATGCAGACAATTTGAGTTCAAATCTGGCTCGCAACATTCCCTGATCTTGCTCCTCTTTTTATTACCCTTTGAATGAAGATAGCAAAAGACTAAAAATGGGACTTTATAGTATGTTTGAAGCCCTGGACATTGTAGTATGTTGGAGCCATGGCTTTACAGAAAGCAGAGGTGCTCATGCTGACAATTTGAGTTCAAATTTGGCTCGCAACATTGCCTGATCTTGCTCTTTTCATAACTTTGTCTACTCTACTGTAAAATAAAGTCACAAAACACTAAAAACAAGACACTGTTGTCTGTGGGTTTACCAAAATGTGCTCATACAGACAGTTTGACTTCTAATCTGGCTTGCAACGTACTACTTTCTCTTCTCTCCTTTAGTCTTTAAAGAGACAAAAGACTAAAACAGGACACTGTAGTAGGTTGGAGCTGTGGCTTAACAGAAAGTTATAGTGCTCATGCTGATCATTTGAGTTCACATCTGGCTCGCAACAATCCGCAACATGGTCATGCTCCTCTCATTGCTCTTCTTTCAATGAAAATTGCAAAAGGATAAAAATAGGGCATTGTAGTATGTTGGAGCCATCGCTTGAATGAAAGCGGAGGTGCTCATGCAGACAGTTTGACTTCCAAACTGGCTTGCAACATTCTCTAATTTAGCTCATTTGTATTACTTTGTCTACTCTCCTATAAATGAAATGAAATGAAAATAGAGCATTGTAGCTTACCTGAAGGCTCAGGTGCTCACATAGACAATTTGAGATCAAATCTGGCTTGGAACATTCCTTAATCGTGCTCCTTTTATTACTCTGTCTGTTTTAAATAAAAGAAAGAACAGGATAAAAACAGGATACTGTAGTATCAGAGCTGTGGCTTCAAAGAAAGATGCTCGTTCAGACTACTTGTTCTTATCTGGATTGCAACATTTCCTAATATTGCTTTAATATAACTTTCTCTACTTTAAATAAAATAGAAAAACACGCAAAAGTTCTCCATATGTGAATAAATGGAAGTCAGAGCCATCAAGAGTCTGTCAGAGCATGGTTTAACAAAGCCGAGGTGCTCATGCAGACAATTTGAGTTTTAATCTGGCTCACAACATTTCCTGATCTTGCTCTTATTATAACTCTCCTCTAAATAAAACTGTCAAAAGACTAAAAACAAGACATTGTAGTAGGTCAGAGCTGTAGCTTAACTGAAAGCTGTGTTGCTCATACAGACAATACAAGTTCTAATCTGGCAATTTTTGCTAATCTTGCCGTTTTAATGCTCATTCTAAATCAACTTCAAAAGACCAAAAATACATTTGTAGTACACACAACACTAATATTGACTCGACTCAGTGGGAAGTGTGCAGTTTGCTTCTCAGTTACACTGTGCAATTAGCACCTGTCTGATTTGTTAAGCCTTTGATTACGCTAGCTGAATCACACAACCGTTGTCTCGAAACTTACAATGCCTCGGCTCCTGTAAACCCGCTATCGCTTCGCAGCCGCTCTAAATAGTTGTGCCGTATGTGTCTGCTTAGCAACCGGGAGCTGCTTAATGGGGTTTCTTTTTGAACAACGCCAGCAGTTTTCCTTCCCGGCCTGTCATTATGCCGTGCTCTTATCCGCCATGACCGTGCCTGATCAATCCGCTCCCTGATGGAAACACATCTAAATGATGAAAATTCGCAGCATCTGGAGCATAATGCATTCAGCTGCTCTGATGTCCTCTGGCAACACAAGACAGAGCCGCTCCTCCGAGGAGTGGAGCTAATGCAGGGGCGTGGACTAATTACCAGCCATGCAGATTTACTCTCGTTAAAGCATTATAATGGATAGATTCATCTCATTAGCGCTGGCACTCCATTAGATGTCCAACCCCCCAGTCCCCTCATCCTCCTCCACCCGCCCCGCTGCTGTTGATCTTCCTGGATAACGGATGCGCTGCAGCGAGCGAGTGGGTGAGAATCGCCACGCTAGTACAGGACGGCTGGCAGGTTGTTTACAGCACGACCTGAACTCTTCGTCGCTCTAATCGGGAGATGCTTAATTGGTGCGATGTAGCCAATTCAAATGTTTAATGAACTAAATAGTTTCAATTGCATTCATACTGTCAACACATTCTGGAATGCACATCTGACATGTTTTTCTGCGATTATATATTGCAATCTGAAAAAATCTGATAATTGATGACCTGAGTAGCCATATTTGGTTGATTTGGGTTGATTCTAGAGTGATTGATTGATTGATTGATTGATTGATTGATTGATTGATTGATTGATTGATTGATTGATTGATTGATTGATTGATTGATGTTTTTTTTATTTATTTATGAATAAAAAGTTTAAACCTACAGCATTTATTCAAATAGAGATCTTTTCTAACAATATGTGATGCGATTTAGGAAACCCCAACACATGGTGAAATTTTACCTTTTTTAGGTTTTGATACTATATGAAAGTTGTCTTCCAGAAATCTTTACTATCACTTTTTACCAATTTAACAAATCCTTGCTGAATAAAAGTATTCATTTCTTTCAAACAAAAAAGAAATAAAAAAATTACTGACCCCAAACTTTGAGCGGTAGTGTATATTGTAACAAAAGATTTCTATTTTAATTAAATGCTGTTTTTTTTTTATTCATCAAAGAATCCTGAAAAAAAGGTTCACACAAAATCACAGGTTCCAAAAAAATTTTTTTTTTTTTTGTGAAAATCACTATTTTAAATTGGAATAATATTTTAGAATATTCTAAGATTTTTTTTCCTGTATATTTCAAACATTGATAATAAATCAGCATATTAGAATGATTTCTGAAAAATCATGTGACACTGAAGACTGGAGTAATGATGTTGAAAATTCAGTTTTTGTATCACAGAAATAAATTATATTTTAAAGTATATTAAAATAGCAAACCATCATTTTAAATGGGAATAATATTTGACAATATTACTGTTTTTTCTGTATTTTTAGTCAAATAAATGCAGCCTTGATGAGCAGAAAATACTTTTTTTTGTAAATATTAAATACTTTACTGATCCCAAATGTTTGAGCGGCTGTGTGTGTGTAATATTATAAAACTAAAACCTTATAAATCTTCACTAACCTTTTTATTTTTTCCCTCAAACGTTTTATATAGCTTTAGTTAAATTATAGTATAATTTCAGTACTTCAGCTTTATTTTAGTTAGTTGTGAAGGCAACTTTTATTTTATTTTATTTTCCCAAGTTTCAGTCAATAACCAAAAACTAATTTAAATAGTTTTAGTTAGCATTGCCAACAATTATCGGAAATTATGCATGTCAGACAAAAATTATATAAAAAAATGACAAAACAAATTGAATAACTTTGAATGATTTCTATGATATGAAATTAGAATGATTTCTAGGATCATGTGACCCTGAAGACTGGAGTTATGATGCTAAAATTCAGCTTTGCATCACATGAATAAATTATATTTATATTTTAATATATTTTATATATTTTAAAGTATTTAAAATAGAAAACCACTATTTGAAATTGCAATAATATTTCACAATATTATTATTTTTTCTGTATTTTTAATCAAATAAATAGCCTTGATGAGCAGAAAAGACTTAAATAATATTAAAAATCTTACTAATCACAAACTTTTGAATGGCAGTGTGTGTGTGTGTGTGTGTGTGTATATATATATATATATATATATATATATATATATATATATATCAGTGCCTCAGACAACTCAAATACAGTATGAACTGTGTGTAAGTGCTGCATTTTAATCTGCATTTGGTATATTTCTTTAATTACAAGGCTGCCTACATGATTTTACAATTGCACTAGTCATATCATGATACTGTGATCTCAATATGTTGTGCAGCCCTAAAACACCCCCTTTTTTACAGCTTAAAAACAAGATTGTGCTGACTGTTCAACCCACTCAACAGTAAGAGTTTGTAAGCAAGTGCCATGTAATACAACTGTCAAGTGACCTATTTCAACAAAAAAATAAAGAAATAAAAGAGCACAGCCTGAATTCCAAATCATACGACTCATCAGTGGCGAAAATGAGGTCTGTGATTATTTCAGATCTTACAATACACAGCCAGGTTTATTTTAAACCACCCCTGACTTTCTCACTTTTGCTTTCTTAATTTCTTTGTCTTTGTTTTAGCCTTGAAGAGTTTTTGCTCTATAAATGGCGTATGCTTAAACTTTGTAATTGATGAGCTACTATAACAATTTGAACAGCCTCTGGGTTGTAGTTTTTCTTAAATTGCACAACGAAAGAATGCATACATCACCCGATAGGACTGCATCTAAATAATAACCCAACGCTACCGTACCTCCGTTCTGCGATACAATGATTTGAACTACTTACCTGTGATATATATCAGCGGGTAATAAGCCAGCACTGTGTAGCAATTGATTCTCTTTTCAGTATTGCTAATGGCGTGCCACAACGGTTTTGTGTCTTAATGAATCACTGGAAGACATTTCCTTCATATTTCAGTGGAATTCTGTGCAGCAGTGTTCGGTACAGGTTGAACAAGCTGGCATTGAGTCTATTAATCGTCACTGGCTTATACAGTAAGTGAGAACTGCTGTCAGAGGTTTAGATGTGTTGCTGCTGCTGGAGACACTATTGCCATGCTGTTGTCAGGTGTTCTCACACACACACACACACTCTCTTCTTTCACTTGTGTTAGTAGTGTTATCTTCAGAAGTGAAAGAATGTGAGCCGGTTACGCAATTGTTCACAGAACAATCAGATTCTAATGATCAATTCTTCTTAATTAGTGTAGTGCGGGTTGATTAAAATAGGTTATTGTGAGAATAGAGAATAGGATCAGGAACTGTAATTTTTGTAGCATTTATATTGAATTGTAAAGTATAGTACAGTATAGTATAGTATAGTATAGTATAGTGTGTTTAATAAAACTAAAACCTTATAAATCAATAGTAACCTTTTTTCAATTTAAAAATTTTGATTTGATTTTAAAATATTCAGCTGTAGAAAAATAATGTTTTCCAGTCGTATTCACAACTTGTGTAAATTGTTTTATTTTATTTTAATATTCAGTTGTAGAAAAATAGTGTTAGTATAGTAGTGTGTGTGTGTGTGTGTGTGTTTGATAAAACTAAAACCTTATAAATAAACAGTAACCTTTTTATTTTTTATGTACTTTTGCCATTCATTTGTATTATTTTTATTAGCCAAGGCAACATTTATTTGTATTTTTTATATTACATTTTATTTTATTTTTTATCAAAAAATAGATTAAAATAAAAATAAAAAATAAAAACTTTAAATCAACAGTAACATTTTTAGTTTTAATTTTATTTAATTTTATTTTATTTGTATGTACTTTTGTCATTCATTTGTATTATTTTTATTAGCCAAGGCAAAATTTATTTTATTTTATTTTATTTTATTTTATTTTATTTAAATATTATATTGTTATACAAAAAAAAAAAATATGTAAAAAAAAAATATATATTTTTTTTAAGTTCCAATTTCAAAATATAACCAAAAAACTGAATAGTTTTTTGTTTACAATGACAACAATTATCTGAAATTATGTGTCAGACAAAAGAGAAAAAAAAAGAAAGAAAAGATTGTATTTATGTATTCATTTATTTAAATATTCAGCTGTAGAAAAAAAGTTCCCTTCCGGAGGGAACTCTACGCTGCGTCCTGGTTAGGACACTTTGGGAACTGCCTTCAGCGTGACCGGTTCTGAAGCTTTTATGAAACAACGGCAATGAACTTGACATTGACCGGCGCCAGCCCATGACGTCATTAACAAGGCGCCTGCTAGTATAAAAGGGCGCTTGTGAATGCATCAACCATCTTTTTGTTCTTCAGATCACCTTGTTCTAAGCGTGAGTATGATGGCAACGCCCGGAGGTAAACGTTTCAGAAAGTGTGCTGATCCGTGTCAGAGGAGTCTGACACCGGATGATTCACACAGTTTGTGCGTCATGTGTTTGGGTGAGGAGCACGCGCGCTCCGTCCTTGAGGGGGCGGAGTGCGTCCATTGTGAGGGCTTTCCTATTAGAAAGCTCCGTTCTCGTTTGTCCCTTTTCTCGAGGGAATCGGGACATCCATCTGCCCCACGCGGCTCTGGTCCCGCGGCAGCCGAGGCTGCCCGGCGGCTGAGATCATGGGGCTCGCAGGTGGAGCTCGCTGATGAGTTTGAGAGAGGCGTGCGTCTCTCACGCTCGCCAGCGGGAGACGAGGACGCGCTGCTGGAAGAGGATGTGTTATCTCTCACATCCTCAGATCCAGCGGCAAGTGCTCTGTTGGCTGCTAGCCAGGGCGAGCAGGAAGAGGCTGAGATGGGCGAAGATGAGTCTTTTGAGCCCGTCCAGCCCTCCTGCCCCGCGTATGAGGAGCTGATGGACGTCATGGGGCGCGCCGCCGCGAGGTTAGATCTGCCGTGGCGGCGCGCACAGGAAGAGGTCTCTCACGGTCGGCTCGGTGAGAGATATCTTCCTGGCCATGTTCGGCCACCTCCTTTGAGCCTCCCATTCCTTTCTGACCTCCATACTGAGGTCGAAAAGGCATGGGATAAACCGTACTCGGCCCGCATTATCAGACATCAGCATGTTAACTATGCTGATGTCCAGGGAATGCGTGAGCACGGGTACGTGTCGATGCCTCCGGTGGAAGATACCCTGGCTGCGTATCTTTCATCAGGAGGGACGTCGACACTTACGGCTCCAACCCTGCCAAATAAGCCGCTGAAGGAGACATCGCGGCTGAACGGTAGGGCATACGCGGCTGTGGGTCAGGCCGGTGCTGCTCTGCACACTGTAGCGGTGTTGCAGGCGTACCAGGCCGATCTACTCAAAGATTTGGACCAGGGCTTGGGGCTTTCCCCAGAGGAGGTGACTGAGCTGCGCCGCACCACCGATCTCTCTCTGAGGGCCACCAGACAGACAGCGACCGCGGTCGGTCGGGCTATGTCTGCTTTGGTGGCCACAGAGAGGCATCTGTGGGTGAACCTCACGGACATCGGGGAGAAAGAGAAACGCTTTCTCCTCGATGCCCCGGTTTCGCCTTCCGAACTTTTCGGCACATCCATTGAGACGGTGGTCGAGAAGTTCAGGGAGGCGAAGGCGCGCTCAGCAGCGTTCAAATCACTCATCCCTCGCCGGTCCACGCCCGCACCCGAACGCCAGGAACAGCCTGGCCCGTCCCGGCCTAAGGACCGGAGGCAGGGCCAGGTGGCTAGTGTGGCCACTCGAGGCCCTCCACCTCCACGGAGCAGGTCTCAGAGGAGGCGTGATGCGCGGCATAGGAAGCAGGATCTTAGGGAGACGATCCAGCGTCGGCGTCAGAGCAGGCGTGAATCGGGTACCTGAGGTCCCCTTCCTTTTGCCCCTCGCGCTCGCTCGGCCGCCTGCCTTCCTGGCCTCTTAACTCCGGGGCCGGGCCTATGATGAAGCTACTATCGCACTCTGACGGCCCGGCATACGAACTGACATAATGGGTGTTATGTGTGTATGTATGTTTGTCTACTAGCTCCGCTTGGGTGAGACTTAGTTGGGCTCCTTAATTTGAGCCCCTATATCCCCGAGCGTTAAGTGTAGCCAGGTCTCCCCTCCATCTGAGATAGTGTCTAGACCTCCACTTCTGTTAACTCCTGTGGGGTTAAAGCGTTGTTAGGCTCCCTCTCACGGGTGAGAGTGTGTTTCCTGGAGCCTCCGCCATATAGAGCTCAGTGTGGCAAACTCGCAGATGCACGTTCACCCACCTGCTGGGTGCGGTAGTCTACCCCGTCCCGTGGTAAGAGTCCCTTTAGACTCCGCTCGCCTGAGTGTGAAGACCGGGAGGCTTGGGTAGGTTCCCCACCCTCCGTTAGGATAGGTGCAACCCAGGGTTGAGTGCTTGGGCTGCCTCTCGTTGTGAGTCAGTGCATTAAGGCCCCGCTCCCCAGGGCCCTGTCTAATAGGGAAAGAAAGAAGTTTCTTTAGTGAGAGAGGAAAGCTAGAAACCCCTAAGTGTGAGGATTTCTTGTTAACACTGATTTCTCACAGTTCTATCAGTTTCGGACAGTGCTGGTAGCTGGTAGGCTCTCGTGAGCCTCGCTATACTCTGAAGCGCACAGTGTTAGGCCCTCCTTGGCGGCTGCCCTGGTCTGGCCTCCAGGCTCCACCTCTGGAACCTGTGTAGACGCTTACAGCCCTGTCCAGATAGCATTTAGGGGCTGAGTGTAGTTGGTCTCCCCTCACCATTAGTGAGCTTTGTTGGTTAGCACCTCCACTCCTAGACTTTCCTGCCACGGTGAGCGTTGTCAGGGTGTTGTAGGCCTCCTCTCACTGAGAATCCCTCTGTAGGAGCCTCCGCTCTTCGCTGCTGCTGTTCAGACCTCCTTTTCGCCTATGGCGTCATGTCGTAGGTTGGGTCTTCCCCATGGGTTAGACTAAAGACGGTTAGGCGTGTTCTCTTACATGAGAACCGTCCAGTTGCAGCCTTCGCTCCCTTCAGTGCTCCGCTGACAAGTACATACCCTTGGCATTAGCTGGTAGGCCTGCCTAGGCCTCGCTAACCGCTGTGCTCGGTGCTTTTGCTCTCTACCAAAAGCTGAGTATTGGTAAGGCTTTCTCTTTTCAGATTTGAAGCCTCCACTTTACAGTATCCTGTGAGGTGGGTTTATGTACTGGTAGCGTTGAGTGTAGCCAGGTCTCCCCTCAGTGAGATTTTTTAGACCTCCACTCTCGAGCATCTCTCGCTAGGGACTATAGAATACCGCTCATCAGGCTGAGTGTTGTCAGGCTTTCTCTCTCTGTGAGATTCGTGCAAAGCCTCCACTCTGCAGGGCCCTGCTCTCAGCACTTTGGGCCCTGCTGTGAGTCCTGGTATTCTCTGAGCGTTGAGTGTAGCCAGGTCTCCCCTCACTAAGAATATTTGGGTGAGATCTCCACTCCATAGAGCTAGGAGATCGAGCGTTGCTAGGCTTCCCCTCATCCCAGGGTCTCTGTGAAGCCTCCGTTCCCCTGAGGCTCCGCTCCGGGTACTTTCAGACGTGAGTGTAGTTAGATCTCCCCTCACTGTATATTTGGTGTAAGATCTCCACTCTGTAGAGCTGGGAGGTTGAGCGTTGTCAGGTGTTCCTCTCTTTCTGAGAGTCTCTATGAAGGCCTCCGTTCCCCAGAAGCTCCGTTTTTAGTACCTCCAAGCGTGAGTGTAGCCAGGTCTCTCCTCACTTAGAGCGTTGAGGCCTCCACTCGTAAAGAGCTGGCGGATTGAGCGTGTTGGGGCTTCCCCTCTGGTGAGGCCCCCGTTCTCCAGAAGCTCCGCTTCCAGTCTTTCCCTCCAGGCGTGAGTGTAGTCAGGTCTCCCCTCACGAAGGGTTATTGAGATCTCCACTCCTAAGAGCTAGTGGATTGAACGTTGTCAGGTTTCCTCTCTTCCTGAGAGTCTGTTGTGAAGCCTCCGTTCTCCAGAAGCTCCGCCTTCAGTACTTTTGGCGTGAGTGTAGCCAGGTCTCCCCTCACTGAAGAGGTTATTCTGAGACCTCCACTCCTGAGAGCTAGTGGAGTGAACGTTGTCAAGGTTTCCTCTCCCTAGAGAGTCTTCTGCGAAGCCTCCGTTCCCCAGAAGCTCCGCCTCTGTACTTACAAACATGAGTGTAGTCAGGTCTCCCCTCATACAAGGGTTTATGTTTGAGACCTCCACTCTTACAGAGCTCCAAAGCTCCAGGCTTTGCTGTCGCCTGTGATAATTATATGGTGTTTCCCTCGCTACGCTCTGGGCACCTTCTCAAACCCACAATAGTGGTGAGTACTCACGCGAAGCTTTTGAGCACTCCTTAAAACCCACGTGAAGTGGTAAGTGCACACGCAAGTCCTTGGGCACTTTCTAAAATCCACATGAGTGGTAAAGATTCCCCCCTAAGGTTGGGTTCTTTTGTAAAATCCTGTATGGTATGGGTTACGCATTATCCTCCGTTCCCATTCTAGAGTTGGTTCTAAAAACCCCTGGGTTTTTCCAACTCCACTACAGACAGCACTACTTATAGGATCGAGTGTCGCTAGGCTTCCTCTCATCTAGAGAGTCTTCTTGCAGAAGCCTCCACTCTCCTGAGAACTCCACTTAAGTGGTTCTATTGCTTAGGCTCCTGGAGCCTCATGGATCACCTCCAGTGTTGAGTGTAGTTAGGTCTCCGACCTCCACTCCCAGAGTTCCCCGCAAGCACAGAGTGTTGCTAGGCTTTCTCTCGTTTAGAGAGTCTCTTTAGAGCCTCCGCTCCTCAGAACCCCCGTCTAGTATGAAGGCTTAAGGGTAAGCTTCACTACTAGCGGTGAGTGTAGGTAGGCCTACTCTCGCTTAGAAGTATCAGGCCTCCACTCCTAGGAGTTCCGTGCTTGGGTGGCCGAGCCAGCTGTGACGTCGGCCCGAGCGATTTTCGCCGGTAGTGGGGAGTGATGTTCCTTCTTGACTCCTCAATCAGTCAGTTGTTCACTTACTCCTCAGCATGGCGGCGTTGGTATATCGTTCCCAAAGTGTCCTAACCAGGACGCAGCGTAGAGTTCCCTCCGGAAGGGAACGTCTCAGGTTACGTAGGTAACCCTAGTTCCCTGAGGACAGGGAACGAGACGCTGCGTCTCGTAGCCATGCTTCGGGCCCCACTCTCGTCTCCATCATACAAAAAGATGGTTGATGCATTCACAAGCGCCCTTTTATACTAGCAGGCGCCTTGTTAATGACGTCATGGGCTGGCGCCGGTCAATGTCAAGTTCATTGCCGTTGTTTCATAAAAGCTTCAGAACCGGTCACGCTGAAGGCAGTTCCCAAAGTGTCCTAACCAGGACGCAGCGTCTCGTTCCCTGTCCTCAGGGAACTAGGGTTACCTACGTAACCTGAGACGTTTTCCAGTCATATTTACAACTTGGGTAAATTAGTTTTATTATTATTTATTAAAAAAATTGAATTTAAAAAAATATTATTATTAAAATTCCAATTTCAATCTATAACCAAAAAACTATTTTGAATGGTTTTTAACAATGGCAACAATTATCTAAGACTATGCGTGTCGCTAAAAAAGTTAACCATGATAAATAAATGACCAGAATAAATAAACTCTAACATTAAATATTTGATTGTTTGTTTGTTTAATAATTATTTTATTGCATTTTAATATGTACATAACAATTAAAGTGTATGACAGGCTGACCTTTTGACCTTTTTTTCTTAAAAGTTGTTGAATCATTGTAAATGCATAAATTGTGATATAACTATTTGCTTATATCACCCACTCCTACATCAGCTAACCGCTTAACCACGGCGCTCATAAACTGAAATGTTTTGACTGTAAAAGATTTGCATGTTGGCCTGAAAGATAATTTTAGGAAGCTGGGAAAAATTCAGATTTTTCACCTCGCAGTGTTTTCTTCAGTCCAGCAGCTGTGGCGACATAAATCAGAGGTTATATCAGCCAGCGAATGTTTTTATTTTTATGTTTGAGGATGCAGCAAGTGGCATGATATATGCAGTGAGTCACGCTGCTTTGCTGTAACCCTTCGGCACCATTAGCCCGCAGTAAGTGGTGCTTGAGAAGTGCGGCGTGAAACTCTATTGATTGGTGTTGAGGAGGGGAGGTGCAGATGAGCTTCTGCCACTCACCCCGACACCATTGAGACAAAAGACGAGGGAAGCAGTGCTACAGTAAGCAGTGCGTGTGGGAGTAGCGCTCGGCAAAGGTTGGCAGCCCCGTCTGGCTCATTGCTTCAGTTTGTGTGTGTGTGTGTGTGTGTGTGTGTGTGTGTGTGTGTGTGTGTGTGTGTGTGTGTGTGTGTGTGTGTGTGTTTCAGATCTCTCCGTCTGCTGTTTTACTGATAAATGAGTTGGTGTGGAGAGGCTGGGCTGTCTGAGTGCTTGTGCGTGGGTGTTTGAGGGTAGTGTGTGGATGATGGTGTTGTAGGTTTATGAGAAAGAGGTGTTCACAGCACCGCTGATGACCCCCGCTGTCTCTCATTATTTCTGTTCTGTATGGGACTTTCTCCTGTTAATGATGTCAGAAACTTCCTAAAAACTACTTTCTAAATCAGCATTATAGACCTTTTTCCTGTGTAAACGATGAGCGCCGCCATTACGAATTCTAACGACTGATTGAATGCTTTTCTGTTCCGGTCTCCATAGGAACCCATTCAAATAGCGTCCATCTGTTTTTAATGTAGCTAACGTCCACAGCTTCGTGTCATCTACACTCATTAAAGTGAGGCACTGACAAATGACGGTCATTGGAAGATTATTAGCTCGGAATTAGCGCGGAATATACCCTAATTGGACTAGAAACAATGCAGACCGGAAATGCAAAGCATTCTTTCAGTTAAGAGTCAGACTTACTTCCGCGTTCAGGAAAAACGTCTATAAATGCTTTATTCCAATACTTTTGAAGCAAAATTGAAAATATGTATTTTTTTAATATTTAATATATTTTTTATATCACAATATATACATTTTTATAGTAAAGTGATTAAAAATACTGAACAATAATAGTCAATATGTCAGTTTCCAAAGTACTGATTCGTCAGACTGATTCAGTTGTATTTTTAACATATTTAATTTTATTTATTTATTTTTTAAATATTCAGCTGTAGAAACATAGTTTCCAGTCATATTCAAAACTTGGGTAAAAGATTTTATTTTATTTATTTATTCATTCATTCATTCATTCACTCATTCATTCCATTATTTTATTTTATTTTATTTATTTTTTAATTTTTATTTAAATATTCAGCTGTAGAAAAATAGAAAACTATATTCACAACTTGGGTAAAAATTTTTATTTATTTTATTTTATTAAATATTTTATGTATTTATAATATTTAGCTGTAGAAAAATAGTGCTTTCCAGTCATATTCACAACTTGGGTAAAATATTTTATTTTATTTTATTTTATTTTAAATATTTTGCTTTAGAAAAATAGTGCTTTCCATTCATATCCACAACTTGAGTACAAATAAACTTGAATTGAATTGAATTGAGTAAAATATTTTATTTATTTATTTATTTAGTTAGTTTTTAAATATTCTGCTGTAGAAAAATAGTGTTTTACAATCATATTCACAAATTGGGTAAAAAATTTTTTATATATATATATATATATATATATATATATATATATATATATATATATATATATTCTGCTGTATAAAAAATAGTTTTTTCAAGTCATATTCTCAACGTGGGTAAAATATTTTATTTTATTTATTTTTTTATTTTTTTATTTTTTTTAATATTCTGCTGTATAAAAATATTTTTTTCCAGTCATATTCTCAACGTGGGTAAAATATTTCATTTTATTTTATTTTATTTTATTTTAAATATTCTGCTGTATAAAAATAGTGTTTTCCAATCATATTCACAACTTGGGCAAAAATTTTTACTTTATTTTATTTATTTATAATTTTTAAAATATTCTGCTGTAGAAAATTGTGTTTTCCAGTCATTTTCACAACTTGAGTTTTATTAAAATATATTGTTTCAAAAATACTATAGTAATGTTGGTTGATGGAGAGGTTTGCAGGGCATTTTTTATTTTATTTTTAAAGGATAAATGCCCGCTAAATTTAGTTATTTTCAAGCTTAAAACAAGAAATGCCACTGGGGTGAGAAAAAAAAAATGAAATTCTTTCACTATATATTCTCTAAAAACATATCTTATTACCAGTATTTTGATGTCAGCTAAATAAATAAAAAGCAATTTTTTTAGGACAAAATAAAATAAAGTAAAATATTTTACCGAAGTTGAGAATATGACTGGAAAGCGCAATTTTTCTACAGCAGAATATCTCATTTAAAACAAATAAATAATAAAACAAAATCATTTTACCCAAGTTGTGAATATATTGAACTATGACACTCTCCAGCTATTCTAACAAACAGAACATTGATTACATTCATATATGTGACCCTGGACCACAAAACCAGTCTTAAGTCGCTGGGGTATATTTGTAGCAATAGCCAAAAATACATTGTATGGGTCAAAATTATTGATTTTTCTTTTATGTCAAAAATCATTAGGAAATTAAGTAAAGATCATGTTACATTAAGATTTTTTGTTAAATTCCTACTGTAAACCTATCAAAATGTAATTTTTGATTAGTAATATGCATTGTTAAGAACTTAATTTGGACAACTTTAAAGGTGATTTTCTCAGTATTTTGATTTTTTTGCACCATCAGATTCCAGATTTTCAAATAGTTGTATCTCGGCCAAATATTATCCTATCCTAACAAACCATATATCAATAGAAAGCTTATTTATTGAGTTTTGTAAAATTTAACCTTATGACTGGTTTTGTGGTCCAGGGTCACATATAGATATACAGCATTACTGATTACTGATATTTTGGTCATATAGGACATAGAGGAGACCGTGTCTGTGACTCCTCCAAGACCTCGTGACAGTTCAGACGAGTCCTGGCGCGAGCCGCTCTCTGATGTACGAGCTAAACGTTCAGGCCGCCGTGCTGCGCCGCTCGCTGACAGCAATTCAATCAATCAGTCTCGTTCCTGAAGCTCACACCCTCCCTCTCAAACCGTTCTCCCCGCAGGGAGCGTCCGTATTGATCTCAAACGCTTCTGTCATTTCTTTTCGGCGTGTGCGCTTGGCTTGTTTATGTAGCGTGTGTGATTGGGACGTGATGAAAGGCTGTGTGTTTGAAGGAATCCCACCCTGTGGTGACGGGGACTCGGCTCTCAGCTGTCTCTGTTCAGCGTGCCACATGAAAGAAGTGAATGAGTCAATCTGCATAACAAGCTGTGAAAAGTTTTCTGTCGTTATATCTCAGGGGGTGCGGGACATCATTCACCGCTGCCCTTTCAATCTCATTTGGATCTCATTTGGATGTTTATACAGTACATGTACGTCCAATTCGTGATGTCTTTAACATGGTATTTATGCTGGTTAATGTAAATCTAATAAAGTTTTGGGCAATAAGAGCAAATAACGATCAAATGCTGTCATTGGAGAAATCAAAATGCTCCATTACAGCCACTTTTCATGAGCCAGTAAGTTTCCAAAGAAGTAAATCAAGTCCCACCCTGTTCTGTCACACTTTAGTGCCCTGTAAAATCATTTTTTATTTTATTTAATCATAATTATTTATTTCCAAATTCCATTATTTTAATTTAAAAAGCCATGTTTTCCATTTTAATTAAATAGTGTTTTAATATAATCAGTTTAATTTCTAAATCTTTTACAATTTAATAATGTATTAAAATTGTAACTGTATTAGTGCCCTATGAAATGTTTGAAATTTAATTTTAATTTCAATATTTATTTATTTTTTGTTAATCCTGGTTTTCTGTGTTTTTTGTCATTGGGAAACAAAGTGCTGCACAACTGAGATTTACTCTTTAAATTATTTGTAAATTCTATTTATAATTTTTTTTTATAATACTTTCTGATATTTCTTTAAAAACTCTTTTTTTCTGTATAATTAATGTACAGAAAAAAATGGGATGGGATGTAATGATATTATCAACATCGTGATATCGCGATAACAAAACTGGCTTGATATTATCGTGGTCACATGACGATGTGAAACGATAGGTCTTTCTGGCAAAAAGTGTGTTTTATTAAACATATGTGACCCTGGACCACAAAACCAGTCATAAGGGTCATATTAATTAAATATATATTATCTGAAAGCTGAATAAATAAGCTTTTCATTGATGTATGAAATTAGGATAGGACAATGTTTAGCCAGGATACAACAGGTGCAAAAACAGGTGCCTTTAAAGTTGTTCAAATGAAGTTCTTGGCAATGCATATTATTAATCAAAATATGTTCCTATATAGTAAGTCAGAAATACTGAAAACACCAGAAATGTCACGCGCACTAATGTAAGTGTGTACTAGATGAAACTGCTCCACTCATTCACACAGAAACATCCAGAACATGCAAACTTCATATGTAAATAGTCTTTTTGTGGTTTAATTTTCACAGACACTAGTACACATCATGATTTAAGTGTACAGCTCTGCTTTTGATTCATTCATCCAACTTTCACTGCATTCTGTGACATTCTGTGTTATTCATTACATTTCTTTTTTACTTCTTCCTTGTTTTCCGCATTGCAGAACTCATAGGACCCTACATGCTTGGTTTAATGTTGACTTTAAATTAGGGCTGGGCGATTAATCGAAAAATAATCGAAATCGACATTCAGAACCTATAATCGTTAAAATTTTTCCAGGAAGATTATTTCAATTACTTTCCCTTTAAAAAACACAAGCGCTCCGTTCCGTTATTCTGCCGACATGTCGATGGAGAGCTTAAACAGTATTTATACAGTAAACAAGGGTAATTTTATTTAGAGGAGATACTGCTTATTTTCTACATTTAATATGAAAAACATTGAAAATTAATTATTTTGTTTCCAATAGTGCAAGTTATTTATTTTCACTAATTTAAGAAAAATGTGACTTTTCGTTTTAAGCAATGCTTGCTTTAATTTCAGTTGTTCAACACTGATGTTCAATTAATAATCAGATCGTAGATAGTGTGTTTCCTTCAATTATTTTAAAATCAAGTAATGCACCCTTCATCCAAAAATCTCTCGCTTGTAGTATGTGAGCATATTTACTGTACAAAACTTGTCAGTGAACTATGAGGGCAAAAAAATAAATATTATATAAATATAATTAAATATAATTTTATTAATAAATAAAATAATCGTTCATTAATCGTAATCGGGTTAAAATGTTCAATTAATCGAGATTTTGATTCTAAGCCAAATTGCCCAGCCCTACTTTAAATCTTCATTCAAGGCCAGGAGTCAAGTAGTTATGGCAGCTCTTCAGAAGTGTGAAGTCTTTATGGAAATACTTAACGTGGGTGTTGTGGATTGATGGCGTTCCATCGCCACCTCGTTCTGTAACTATTCCAGCTGAAGTACTTTTGGCACAATCATGCTGATAGCGTTGATTACTTGCTTTCAGTATTATATTGTAGTGTATATATTGTAACACTTGACAGATCATTTTTTCTTACATATCAATTAGTGATGTGTGATGTTTTTTTCAGCACTCAGCAGTATCAGAATAAACGTCATCGGCAGCGACTGTCTTCCAGAAGTTACAGCTGATGTCTAGATCATATGGGATTTCCTTTTATCTTCATCCGCCTTTTCTGCTGCGCTATACTTGCGTTTCAGACGCTTTCATCAATGGGACTTTAATGAGACTCCTTCTATCTCTTCCTGGCTCCCACTCTTCCGTCCTTTGATTCTCAGGTTTTCATCCTCTCGTGGAGTAAGATAAATCATCTAGATATTCTTGAATGTGTGCATGTGTGATCAACGAGTTACGGCTGACTGAACTGAATGCTTTTCTCTGTCCTTCTCTCTCTGTCCAGTAGGCCATTACTATACACATGTTTAAAGACACACTTTGTGTTTTCTGTCATGTTGTGTTGTGACTTCCATGTCTATGGACAACTGAAATAGGGTTCTGCAGACGAACATAAGTAAATACAGTTTTGAAACAACATAAATGTTGCTAAACATTTCAAACTCCCTAAAAACATATGCACCTCTTTTCTTTTTCTTGCTTATGGTTCATTTAAGCTATGAGAAGCGTCGTGTTTTAGTATACGAGAATGCTCAATTGTTTTTGTCACAGCTTTGATCCGTAGTGAGAACCAGCCCTTTGGTTTGCTACTTGGTGAAAATGAGCTGCAAAAATGCCTATGGTGTTTTTAGAGATTTTCAGACCTCTTGTGAACACCCACTTGAGTATACTCTAACTGGACAGACTTGAAACACATTCTTAAATTCCACAATAACCATCTCAGTGGTCTTCCTAGCCCTTCATGCATTGAAATAGCAAATAGTAAGTTATTTGCAAACCCATTTTGCATTCTGTTTCTGAGTGAAATAGGATATCTGATCAGAGAAAGTAAATTGATTTCATCCAACGGGAGTTGATTCCCATTGCTTGTTCCAAACCAAAATGCCAAATTGTGTGTGATGAAGCAACTCTTGCATATAAAAAAAATATAAAAATCTAGTTGCATGATATTTTTTCCCCTTATAAACTCTTCTGCAGCTTTATAACTACTTGAAAAGACATTTTTTTGGCTTGAGCTTGGGAAAAAGAAGTGTGAGATTGAGCTGCCAGACCGTGACCACAAGCCTCTGGCTATTGTAGGTCTTTTATAGATTGAAATTGCGGCGATCAGATTTGACTGTCTGTTCCCTATTGAAGTTGTTAAGCTGCCGTTTTGTCCTAATACTATTCATTAAGTGTGCAGGGATGGCGGCTGCTCTTCCACTTCTCCACGATGGTATCAGGAGTCCATTA
The DNA here is from genome assembly GCF_049309525.1 of Garra rufa. NCBI lineage: Eukaryota > Metazoa > Chordata > Actinopteri > Cypriniformes > Cyprinidae > Garra > Garra rufa. The sequence goes on along the minus strand of NC_133376.1, from coordinate 44,646,852 downwards.
GAACGCCTCTCTCTGATAGGCTGACGGGTTTCAATGGCTTTAGTCAATGTACAGTGAGGACTTCTGACTAAAGTGCTGGCAATTGCAGATCAGTTGATTTCCAAAAGCAAGAATATCCACTGGCTTTCGCCACAGCCAGCCCTACCATTGAGCATTGGATAAAGTCTAATTGGAGACGACATTTCTAAAAGTTAGTTATATTGATGGCACACAGTGATCTGAGCCTCTCAGGATGTGAACCCTCAAGTTTTCAATATGTGTGTCAGTTGAGCAGACATCAGGTGGGCTTTAACTAGAGTTGATTAACAAGCCTGCTGGGTTTAGTATAGATCTGATGCGTGTCCGCATGCAGACTGAGGAATGAGTGTCAAGGCTGGGTCTATTGATGTGGACGTCAAGTGACACTGCTGTCAATGTGCATATAAACTTACATATCATTCAATGTGCATATCAATCATTTTACACTCTTTTAGGAACATACTCTTAATTACTCCCTTATCCAGATTTGAATTAAAAGTGGTTGATATTTTATTGATAGTAAAAGAACAAGACAAGAAATGATGGAGAGAACATGGTTTGAATGGGATTGGCGCATGGAAAAGTCTGTATTTAACTAATTTTTCCCAAATGAGCACCAGTGCTCAATGTTTTAACTGCTAGGCCACTGGTCCAATGTGCATGTCAACTTTTTTGTGACTTTTAGGGTGTGTTCACACTTGCAGTTTGGTTCATTTGGTCCGGACCAAAAAGGAAAGAGGGTATGAATGGGATTGGCAAACAGCAAAGTCTGTATTAAAACCCATGTTCCCCAGATGAGCACCAGTGCTCAATGTTTTAACTGCTAGACCACTGGTCCAATGTGCATATGAACTGTTTTTGTTGCTTTTTTCTAATCTTCTTTAGAAACATAAAGTTAGTTACTTACTTAACTGTAATTGCACGTATGGGTGACCATACGATTGGTTGATGTGCAATGCCTGCACGCTATTGGTCAAACTACTTTCCGATCATTACCTTCAGAAAGTATGAAAACAGGAAACAAAGCCAAATATAGAAATCCTGGCCAAGACATGTCCTGTAAAAATGGTATGGCCACCCTATAATTACTCCTTCATCCAGGTTTTCAATAGATTTTTTTTTTTCATTTGAATTGAACTTAATAGTAAAAGTATAGAGGATAGGAAAGAAAGAGAGAAGAGGGTTTGAATGGGATTGGCACACAGCAAAGTCTGTATTCAAACTAATTTTTCCCAAATGAGCACCAGTGCTCAATGTTTTAACTGCTAGGCCACTGGTCCAATGTGCATATCGACTTTTAATCATCTTTTTATGCTCTGTAGAAACGTGGGAACAGAGTTTAGAAAAGATCGCTCTCATAACAAACCAATAAAAACACACTCATTTTCAAATCGCTTACCTTTCGTTGTGGCAGAGGCAATGGCTTTTCTCGCACACTCTTTTGCTTTAACAGACGCAATGATCTGTGGGAGTGAATTGTACAGCTGAGCAAATGGTAAATGTCATCCTCATCTGTAATATTTGTGCCCCGTCTCTTGCCTTAGCGAGGGATTATTCCATTTGCATCAGTCATCATTGCGCATCCAGACGCGAGTCGTCGTCTCATCAGCACGCAGCTTGAGGCCTCCGCATACATATTAAATAATCGTTCCGTACAGCTGGCGAACAGACTCTCATCTAGAACCGTGATGGCCACCGGTTAGGAATTAGAACGCTTGTGCTAACATGTACCGCTTAAATGTCCTTTTATCACTCCGTGTCTGGCAGAATCTCTGCTTACATTTGCGGTGTGATTTTTCATTACCGTGAGATTGCTGTTTTTGCCTCCTGTGTATTTAATTTTTATGCATGCACACCGAGATACACAAGCGGCTCGGCTTCCTCTTAACTCCTTTATAGACTCTGAGACGCCGCTGTGAAATCGCATGTCTGCTAGGTGTCCTGGACCAGAGCGAAGTCATTAGCCCATTTTCCAGATGCCCTCCTTCTCTGAGAGTTTCTCAGAAGCGAGTCTCCGACTGATCCTTCCTGGATGCAGGGGTTCAACCGTTCGGTCACTTTCTCAAATAGCTGCTGTCACATGTGGCCCCTGCTTTGGACAGGTGAATCGCAAGCTAGGATTGCCTTCCTCTTTCTGTCAGAGCTGTGCCGAGCGTCGCCGCTGACCCGCACCGGGCAGACACCTCACACGGGCTGTCAAGACAGCTACTAGACTCTCACCTGTGAGGAATCATCCGTTTCCCAGTCAGACACATGGAGAAGGAAACGACGGATCACCCTTCACTGCCAGCCTCAGTGTTCGGGAGCTTACTCTCATTAATGTGTGTCTTCCTGTCTGCTTGCAGCTGCGCTCAGCTTGTCGCACCAGCCTGTGTCCCCGTCACATTTCTCACTAGCAGTGCATTCAGTAGTATACACTGTCCTGCTGTATTCCCCCGCATTGGTGCAATGTATATTACAAAAAAATGTCAGTCAAATGCTGAAATGCATGAAGTCTGATCTATTTTTCAGCAAAAAACCATCCATATAAACTAGAATGAGCTATTTGATTAGAACATAGTACATACGGTTTTGACAAAGGTTTTGATATCCTTATATGCCGTATGCATCAGGATTGAGTAGTTTTTGATTTAGTTTTTATTTCTATTTTATTTTTGATTTGTTTGCTCAGTTTATGTTTCATTATTTTCTGCTTTGTTTTTGTTTTTTTTGTTTTTAGGGCTGTCAAAGGTAATGCCATAGAAGAACCATTTTTGGTTCCACAAAGAACCATTCAGGCAAAGCAACCAAATCTTTTTATAATCTGAAGAAAGGTTCAGAAATGTTCTTCAGATGTTGAAGGTTCTTTATTGAACCATTTCGGCAAAAAGGTTCTTCTGTGAATCGTGAAGCACCTTTATTTTTAAGAGTGTACCTGTTTTTGTTTAAAAATGTTGATGTAATGGTGAAAATGTCCCAACACATTGTCTAGTGTCATTTCAATCAAATGGTGGTTTCATTATGGTTTTAAGTAATATAATGCACCATGCACTAAAAACTAAAACACATTTTTACTGTTTTTACTGATTTTACTTTATGTAGTTTGGGAATGAAAAATGTATTTTAGTGTAGTTTAAATTTTTCCCAGTTATATTAGTTTTTAGATGTTCAAGCATGTGAAAAATGTACAGAAGTGGCCATACCTTTACAACTTCAACCATTTGTCACAATTAATTTTTTACATTTGTGTTATACATCACCGGAATTCTTGTTTCTGGCATTTTTAAAACTATTTTTAATTGATTATTATATTTATTTTTTATTTTATTTTGTTTCCAGAATTTGTTTATTTATTATTTTCTTGCCCTAAGTGACATCATTGAATAGGTGAACATTTGTGTGTCTTTAAAAAAGCTTTTTACATGTGCATTTAAAGACTTGAACCCAAGGCAATGACTGCATGCAGCTAAATTTACTGTAATTTTAGTAAATGTGGCTAAGACTAGTTAAGTAGTTGTTTACTTCTTTCAGTTAATTATTGGATTGTGCATGTTGAATCAAGAAACTATGATGCAGATTCCTAGCCTTAGCAAAACTAGTTAGCACCCCAGGCACAAAACATGCTTGTATATACCATTTTTGTATGTTTATTTATTTATTTCAGTATTTTAGCGCTGTCAAAGGTAATGCACCACTTGGTTTTGTTTACAAATGTTGATGTAATGGAGAAAATGTCACAAACACAAGTGTCTTGTATCACTGGAATTTTAAAACAATATATATATTTAATTGAATTAATAATTTTATTATTAGTTTCTGGCATTTTTTTATTATTATTTAAATGAATTTATTTATTTTTTATTAGATTTTACTTATTTTACTCATTTATTTTTTTGCCAAAACTTTTCTGAAGCTACGATGCAGATTTCTAGCCCTATCAAAACTAGTTAAAAAGCTAGCACCCTAGGCACAAAAACATTTAATTAGGTTCTTTAAAAAAGCTTATTGATCCACTATGGTGGGAACATTGAGGCAAAACATTGAAGTGCTATCACAAAACTTTTTTAATTTGGTTTCAAATTATGTTTCCAGAAAGGAGAAGAAATGCCTCTGAGACCACATAGGACCAAATCTGAGGATCAGGCTGGATTGTGCAGTTTTGGGCTTGGATAGGTGTGTAGTGTGGGATAAGCCACATGTGGCAGCAGGAGGCCTGGAACAGTTGAATAGAGTTGTGTCTGTGTACTAAAGAAAGATTTGCTGTTTATTTCCCAAGAGACTGGTTTACATAGCCATGATGAGACTATTATATCTCAGCCCTTGCTCATCCTTTCAGATGATCATGACAAATGTGTCACACACCAGCTCTCGTTAGTTTTAATTGCCAATTGCACTGCGGTTCACCTTCAGCCAGATGTACCATCTTTGTCGATGATTGTGCACGATCTCTGGGAGGGGCCGCGGACCCCACCGGCGGAGAGATGTTTGTGAATGAAGGAAGACAGACACCCTGTCTGACCTTCCCAACTTCAGATGCTATTTCCAGGCCTCCCTTTAATGATTCATGTCACTAGAGGTGTTGTTTGTGCCCAGACAGGATATCTAGCCATATTTTCCCAGTTGTGTTTCTCTCCTCCTGCCCGACATCTATCGGCTCGGAAGCTTTATCCTCTTTGCGTTTGTCTGGAAGTTTCCTCTAAGGCCACACCTCCCCGTCTCTCCTGTCTGCTCTCGCCGTCCCATATCCTAGTGCTGTCTTTTTGTCTCTCTGAATCATTCCGCAGATAAACCAGAACGAGAGGCTTTAATGGAACGAGTGTGTGTTATTATGCTCTGTGTTGTGTGTCGGGCAGAGCTCATGGTTGCGGAGAGTATTGTAATGTAAATGGCTGCCCATTGTAAACAGTGTGTGCTTGCTGCTGTCTGGAACATCAGTACAATGTACTCCCTCCCAAATGAAATATCCCTCATATTTAAACTGAATTTATCTTCATGGGGTTTCAATGAATACTTGAGCAGTTATGGGTAATGCGGTGATGCTCACAATGAGCTGCTCAAACAGTGGGATGAATGGATGAGAGGATGATAATTTGCCCATAAGATGGTATTTGAGCAATGACATTGCTTGATGGATGGATGGATGGATGGATGGATGGATGGATGGATAAATAGACACAACATGATGGATGGATGGATATATATTGATAGATACAACATGATGGATGAATGGACAAAGAGGATGGATGGATGGATGGATGGATGGATGGATGGATGGATGGATGGATGGATGGATGGATGGATGGACGGATGGATGGATGGATACTAATACTAATGGACAAAGAGAATAGATGGATGGATGGATGGATGGATGGATGGATGGATGGATACTACATGATAGATGGATGGATATATATTGATAGATACAACATGATGGATGAATGGACAAAGAGGATGGATGGATGGATGGATGGATGGATACTACATGATAGATGGATGGATATATATTGATAGATACAACATGATGGATGAATGGACAAAGAGGATGGATGGATGGATGGATGGATACTAATACTAATGGACAAAGAGAATAGATGGATAGATGGATGGATGGATGGATGGATGGATACTAATACTAATGGACAAAGAGAATAGATGGATAGATGGATGGATGGATGGATGGATGGATGGATACTAATACTAATGGACAAAGAGAATAGATGGATGGATGGATGGATGGATGGATGGATGGATGGATGGATACCAATACTAATGGACAAAGAGAATAGATGGATGGATGGATGGATGGATGGATGGATGGATACTACATGATAGATGGATGGATATATATTGATAGATACAACATAATGGATGAATGGACAAAGAGAATGGATGGATGGATGGATGGACAGATGGATGGATAGATAGAAATGATGGATGGATGGGTTGATAGATAGAAATGATTTGCGGTACAACGCAAAACAGGACGGGTGGTCACCCTACACTACACCCTACAAGTGTGGCGCACTGACTTTTCTAATCAACGATTGGCTCTTTCATGAAGAAGGCGGTGCTTCGCGGCCACAATGAGAATTGCAGTTTTCCCCATTCAAAACTGTAGGAGTGACATGTCTCAGGTATACTATAGTCTTTATTATTACTCTTATTATTAAGTTGGTAGGCCTACCATAGTAGCAGTCTTTCTGGTCCCCTGCTGCTCCCCGTGTGTCAGTGAATATATGATTCCCTGTGTGGGTGTAAGGACGTGAGATGACGGCAGTTCATATTTTTATTAAATCTTATTTTCTTTTGGGGATATTGATATATATCTCCTGAGTGATGCCATGATATGAATCACCACGAAACACGTTATGTTCAGCGGCTGATTTTATAGCCTGTAAAGTCATGAATGCACATACCTTTGACGAGATCAAAGAAGCGGCACGGTGTATCTAACAGCATTAAAGAGCACAGCGCTCCACTTTGAACAGGATGTTGCCATAGCAGTGGCATGACAGCATCTCTGTTAGCATTCCAACCTTTGTGCCTGTTCAGTCCCTCAGGCATTCAAGTATTACAATTTCCTTTTCTTTCCCGCCTTTCAGAGGTCTGCGATTCAACCTTCAGCGTGTCCCAGGAGGGATGTGTGCGCCACAAAAGGGACACGAGTCTCTGAAAAGATGTGTAAACATGCTGGTCAAGTGCTACTCAAAACAGATGTTTCTCTAGTCTCTCACTCTAGGGAAAATATTTAAGAGTTAACTTAGTTCTCCACTGTTGAACTGATGCAGCTAGTCATAACTTTCTATTCATAATATTTACTGGAATCTTAAAATTTAATTTAGTTTTTTTTAGCAAGCAAAGCCTTAGTTTGTGATGGTTGATTGATATATATTTGTATTATACGAGCGGAAGTTCGTTCCAGTCCTACTTTCTCTTCACTTGTCTGTGTTTGTTCGTTCCGGACAAACTGTCTATTAGACATTCTGTCTATTAGTTTTAGGGATTTGTTGACCCTTTCTGCAGGTTGCATCATTACACCGGTATGTGAAACTGTCTGAATACCTGTGAGTCAATGAATCATTCGCTCAACTAATTCTTTCCAAACACTGATTCATTCAGGAATGAATCACTTTTGCATGGTGTTGCATGCAGTGGTTTATTTAGAACATATTTTCTTGTTGTTTGTATATGTAAAATACCAAACTCAGTGATCCAGGTGAATCACTTTGTGCTGATGTTCATAACAACATAATTGCCTTTTTGATATGTTTATTTATAGTGCTGTCAAAAAAACTAATTAAAAAAATAAATAAATAAATCGTTGGTGGTGATTAATCACAAAAGTATTGGCATAGGTGTATCTCTATTAAATATATTTTCACATTGAATTAGTGTTGAAACTACATAAAGACAGCATGTTTGAAACATTCCTGTAATAGCATCTTTTTTTCAAAAATTATGAATAAAGGTACCTGCTACTGTTACAGTATGCATTATATAAATTTACAATTGTAAGGAAATAGTATTTTTTTTCCTGAGAATTAGAATTTTAACTCACATTTCTGAGTTTGTCTCACAAATAAGAGTCAAGAAATCTGAACTGCAAGAAAAAATTCTCGCAATTGTGAGTTATAAAGTCAGTATTGCATGATAAAAATTAGCAAATGTAAGCAAATAGTATTTTCCTCAGAATTGGATTTTATAACTCACATTTGTGAGTTTATATCTCACAAATAAGAGAAAAGTCAGATTTGCAAAAAAAAAAAAAGACAGAATTGTGAGATGTAAAGTTGCAATTCAGATTTTTTATCTCAGAATTCTTGCAGTTGTGAGTTATAAAGTCAGTATTGCATGATATAAATTTGCTATTGTAAGCAAATATTATTTTTTTCCTCAGAATTGGACTTTATAACTCACATTTGTGAGTTTATATCTCACAAATAAGAGTCAAGAATGCAGAAGAGCAAGACAAAAGTCTGAATTGTGAGATGTAAAGTTGCAATTCTGATTTTTTTTCTCAGAATTCTCGCAGTTGTTAGTTATAAAGTCAGAATTGCACAATATAAATTTGTAATTGTGTGCAAAATGTATTTTTTTTACCTCAGAATTGGACTTTATAACTCGTATTTGTGATTTTATATCTCACAAATAAGAGAAAAGTCAGAATTGCAAGAGAAAAAGTCAAGATTTGTGAGATGTAAAGTCACAATTCAGATTTTTTTTCTCAGAATTCTCACAATTGTGTTATAAAATCAGAATTGCATGATATAAATTTGCAATTGTAAGAAAATTGTATTTTTTTTACTCAGAATTCGACTTTATAACTTACATTTGTGAGTTTATAGCTAACAAATAAGACAAAATAAGTCCGAATTGCGAGAAAAAATTCAGAATTGTAAGATATAAAGTCGCAATTCAGATTTTTTTTCTCAGAATTATCAGAATTGCATGATATAAATTAGAATAGTCTTTTTTTCACCTCAGAATTGGAATTTCTAATTTGCAGTTGTAATTTTATATCTCACATTTCTAAGAAAAAAAGTCAGAATTGTGAGATATTTGCAATTTACCTTTTTTTTGTCTTTTATTTTTGATTTTTTTTTTTTTATTCAGTTGCAGAAACAGGCCTCCATAGTTAGTTCATCTTAAATAATGTAGTTAACTAATGTTAACAAATGGAACCTTATTGTAAAGTGTTACTGAGATGTGGTACGTATAAGGTAGGAAGCTCCCAAATTCACTTCTGTCTTTATACACTTTGTTCTGAGATTTGAGCTTCCCATTAGATATCAGTCTGTCAGTAAGTCACAGAGCTGGACCTGAAAACCTGTCATGCCCGAGGGAGATGGGCGATCGTAGACGTGTCAATCATCCGGCTATCTTCCCGCATTTAAGAATCGCTGTCTCTCTCAGCCTCTCTGCCAGTCTCATCACGTGGCTCTGATATGAGCCGCTCTTGGCTCCGTTCCTCAAAATCAGACGGATGGAAAGAGCTCAGCTCTTCCATTTCTGCTGGAAACGCCGCATGCATTTATCTCTGCGAGGCGTCGAGTGGCTGGGGAGTGTGGCATGTCAGTCGGGGTTGCGTCGCGTCTCCGTCACGCCTAATGTTAAGTGATGTGGCAGAACTAGGTCTGAGCCCATCGCCTCTGACAGCCACTTGACCGATCTCTGCGTCAAACGCCCCATCATTGCAAAGGCACATGCTCGATAGCTCTCGCAAGAGTCGCTTGTCATTCACAGACAGAGGCTTCGCGATCTGCATCTCCGCTTTTATGCCTTCCCTCGTGCGCAGATATCCTCTAACTCAGCTGGGCAGACCATTAACACACTCTAATGAGTGTTTGTCACTGCATCTTCTGGCTCCTGGAACAGCTCTCTGTCCACGGTGAAGAATCGGATCATTGACTCAGACGCTGATGGACGGATAGCGTGCTGAGACGTTCCTCATCTCTGCTGCTTGATGAGGACTAAAAGAACTAAAGCGATTTTCCTCTGTGCTCTCCATGTAAAAGTCTGTGTATTTTTAGGGCCCTACGAAATCAGTTATTTTATTTTAGATGTTTTTTTTTTTTAGCAATTTTTTTTTTCTGTTTTATCTTCCCAAATTCTCTGATCATTGAGAATCATCCTTTAGAAATCATTGTCATGATTTTTATCAATGTTGAAAACTGTTGTGGTTCTTTGTATTTTCATGGAAACGGTGATTTAGGACTTTGAATCGAAAGTTCAAAAGAACAGCATTTTTTTTAAATAATGTATTTGTAGCATTAAATAAAAACTTTTTTTTTTCTATATTCTTTTTATTTTATTTTATTTTATTTTATTTTATTTCTTCTTTTTTTTCCCCCTAGTTTAAATTTTCTGGACTCCATTGTAATGAGTAAAATAATTTTACTGCTCAAAAAGCCTGTATAATTAAGTGAAATCATTAAATTTATTACAATTTAAAAACAATATGACGAAAGTAATATGAAGATTTGCTGCAAGAAATATTAGTGAATATAATCAATGTTAAAAACTGTTGTGATTCTTTATATTTTTGTGGAAACTTTATATTTTTTTAGGATTCTTTGATAATTTGTAAAAGTTCAAATTTACAGGATTTATAATTATTTTTTATAATTTATTTGTATTTAATTTTATTTTTTTAATTTTTATTTATTTTAATTTTTTTCTGGATTCCTTTTTATTCCTTTTTTCCCCCCAGTTTTAATTTTTCTGGTAAATGACATTTTTACTTTTAAGCCTGTATAATTAAATGAAATCATTAAATTTATTTTAAAAAATGGTTTATAATATAATATGGTTAGCAAATTATTATTATTTTTATTTATTTTTTCTTAAATTCTGTTTTATTTTCCCAAAATCTGTGATCCTTGCGAGTGATCCTTTGGAAATCAAAGGAAATGGAAACTAGGATTCATTGAAATTAATTAAATCAAAATCATTAAATTTTTACTATTTAAAAACAATTAAATGGTTTAAAATGTACTATGGTTAGCAAATAAAATAAATAGTATTTTTTTTTCTCAAATTCTGTTTTATTTTCCCAAATTCTGTCTCTTTTGAAATATTTTGGGTCCCATTTAAGTTTATTAATTACATTTTAATAATCAAAAAGCATGTAAAAATAATTGTTTAGCTTTAAAACCTTAACAGCTTAATCATTTATCTTTGTGGTCCTATGTTTGTATACACCATATACTGTTATACCGTAATACCATAAATTCAATTTTAATGACTGGATTCTGTTTGAGTTTTCCTCGTGGTGTAAATCATAAGGCCAAACAGCAGCCAGAGGCACCACTATATCATTTATTAAACATCTTCCTGTTAAATAAATCATGTTGTGCACAGGGGTTTTTGTCACTAATTGCAGTAATTTGTCTTTGATTCTGGGTTTTCAAAGGGACGTGTACTTCTTTCTGACAAAGAGGGTCCGGTCTGTGTGGTGAATGAGACTGAGACACGTGATTCTTGAGGACAGATAAGACGAGCTGGAGGTTACGGAGTTGCTGACATTTCCTTAACGCGGCTCACCTCCTTTCCTTTATAATTGGCTGCCCTTGATAAGATCCTGGTGGCAGCGGCTCTCAGACTGAGATAATGCCAGATTCAGAACTTCAGTCGATAGAACAAGCTGCTGGAAACTGGAAGTGGACACATTTCCTGCCATCATCACCAGTGCTCCTCAAATACTCGTGTGGTTGGGTTTTACAATACGGTGTGAGATTGGCAAAGGGATATTTTGGTCAGCTAAGGGGCAGCCTTTAGAACTGCCTGATCACTTGATATTGATCAAACTCATGGAGCTTGTGCTCGACTAAAGGCTAAAGACTCTTCAAATACCAGCATAGATTTTCTGCCTTGAAGGGCAACTCACTGCTACATTCAGCTCAGCACACAAACCTTCTTACATTTCTGCTCACCCCAGTTTACTATAGAACTCCAGAAATACAGACATGAAAATCTGTATGCATTTTATATTCCTTTTTTTTTTTTTTTTTTTTTTTGCTGTGTGGCACATACAATATTATGAAAACATTCAACATATTAAATACTTTAAAGAACATTTGACATGCAACAACAAGAAGAATATTTTATGCTGGCCCAGTTATACTTATAATGTTTATCTTTTATTTATTTGATCAATGTACAGCATACTGTTCAGAAGTTTGGGGTTAGTAATATTTTTAGTGTTTTTTTAACAAAAATATAGTAAAAACAATAATATGGTGAAATATTATTTCAATTTAAAATAGCTGTTTTCTATGTGAATATATAGTAAAATGTAATCAAAGCTGTGATCAAAGCTGAATTTTCAGCATCATTACTCCAGTCCTTAGTGTCACATGATACTTTAGAAATCATTCTAATATGATGATTTGCTGATGCTTATATTTGTACAGAAACCTTTATGTAGGACTATTTGATAAATTGAAAGTTCAAAAGAACAACATTTATTTGAAATAGTCCACAAGACAAAAAAAATTGTTGAATTTATAAAAATTACCCGTTCTTAATACTTTGTTATTAGCTGAATGCTCCACAGCTGTGTTTTTTTTTTTTTTTTTTTTTTTTTTTCCGTGATAGTTGTTCATGAGTCTCTTGTTTGTCCTGGACAGTTAAACTGCCTGCTGTTCTTCAGAAAAATACTTCAGGTCCCACAAATTCTTTGGTTTTTCAGCATTTCTGTCTATTTGAACCCTTTCCAACAATGACTGTATGATTTTGAGATCTATCTTTTCACACTGAGGACAACTGAGGGACTCATATGCAACTATTACAGAAGGTTCAAACGCTCACTGATGCTCCAGAAGAAAACACAATGCATTGAAAGCCAGGGAGTGAAAACTTTTTGAATATGAAGATCAGGATAAATTTAACTTATTTTGTCTTCCTGGAAACATGTAACTATCTTCTGTAGATTATGAAGAGCAGTACTAAATGAAAACAATATGATATATATGCAAACTAAGAAATATGTACACATCTCCATTTTGTTCAGAAGTTTTCACCCCCGGCTCTTAATGCATGTTTTTCCTTCTGAAGCATCAGTGAGCATTTGAACCTTCTGTAATAGTTGCGTCTCATTTTGAGATCTCAAAATCATATAGTCATTGTTGGAAAGGGATCAAATAGACAAAAATGCAGGATAACCAAAGAATTTGTAGAACCTGAAGGGTTTTTCTAAAAAACAGTTTAACTGTTCAGGACAAACAAGGGACAAAAAACAAAAAAAAAAAACAAAGCTGTGAATCATTCAGGTAACAACACAGTATTAAGAGGATGTACATTTTTGAACAGAGTCATTTTTATAAATGTAACTTTTTTTTCTCTTGTGGCCTATATGTAAATGTATTTTATGTGAAGTATCTTATTCAAGTCAGTAATAAATAAAAAAAATAACATGCATTTTGTTTGATCCCCCTTATTTTGGTAAAATAATTGCCATTTTGCAGATTCTGCAAGATGCATGTATGCATTTTTATAACAGTTCTAGTCAATTATGCAGCTATACTTTAGTTGCAACTCTACTGTACAATCTTACAAATACGTTTGCTTGTGATTTATTTATAATTTAACTCCTTTCTAACAAGATGTTTCCAAGAGTGTCACAATCTCTGTCCATTTTAAGCCACCCTGTTGACACATGTGAGAATACACAACGGTAATGTTCAATAAATGCAGAAATATTCATCAAAACAAGGTCTAACAACAAAAATAAGCTTAATTGACAGTTTTGTCACATTGATTTTGATCACCTTCTTCAAAAAATGTAAATATTGTAGAAAAAAACAAGATGTTTTCTTCTGGAGAGTCGGGTTACTTCCAGATATCTGCATCGTCCAATCAGCAGCCGGAATCAAAGTGGCTCTGTGAAATGAGCTGTAATGGGTGTGTAACAGATAGCTGTTGTTTTCATGTAACAAGATGATAAGCTTTCAGCGCTGACCTTTACTCAACATTTTTCATCATTAAAAAGATGAAAGAATAGGACTTATTCTGTGCTTTTCAGTAGCTACAGTATTTCCTCTCTTGTCTTCTTTTCAAGCCAGGCCTGTCCATTTTTCACAATAATAGAGGCTCTTGTTGTGTTTCTCTCTTGCGCACACACACACTCTCCCTCTCTCTCTCTCTCTCTCTCTCTCTCTCTCTCTCTCTCTCTCTCTCTCTCTCTCTCTCTCTCTCTCTCTCTCTCTCTCTCTCTCTCTCTCTCTCTCTCTCTCTCTCTCTCTCTCTGATGCTTTTCAGGCAGCACATTCAGTTAAGAGGTATTTTTGCATCCAATTTCTTTTGTCTATGTATTTTTCTGTTTCATTTCCTTCAGATGTTCCACAGACTTATTTTATTTTTTAAATAGATCCACCTCGATTTATCATCACTTTCTATCTTCTCCCTACCTGACGGCTGCTCCTGCTTGTGTGGGTTTGTTTCCTTCTCAGGCCGAGTCATCGTCAGTGCATACATTCTGCCAGACACCTTCTGTCAGGACAACATTACTCAAGTAGCACGCGTTGTTTTGGAGAATGTGTACATTTGTCTGCGGCAAACAGTTGCTGTGGTGTAATGGTGCAAGCAGCAGCCATTCGCTCCAACACGATGCGATTCCACCAAAACACATTAAACCAATCCAGCTTAATGGATCCGCTCTTTCATCACGCGGTTCTCTCTGTGAGTGAGAGTTAATAAACTATGACCGCTCTTCTGCTCCCTGACTGAGACTGTCGCTCAATCTTTAACATGGCATGACCGTACAGCCACATGTGTTCTCTGATTCTCACGTCTTTCTGGACAGAATTGTGAGGGGGGTTTCTATCCATTCCTATTTTCCACCTGGCTGAAATGTTGTGAAGCTGACGTCAGCATATGCAGGGGTTGTGCCCATGTAAGAGTGATGACAGAGGCTGTGTGAACAGAAAGATGAACAGCACAGGAGTGGAGGTCTCGAGATGTGCATCAGTGGGCAGCAGGGCAGGAACTGCAGCAGGAAGTCTGTAGACCCGCTTTCCCTGGAGAGCTTGTGAGGCCATATAGTGCTCCGTCTCAAATGACATCAGCTCTGTGGTGATTTAATGTGTGGCGCTAGTGGTTTTGTTCTCCATGGCTCCGTATTTCATCTTTCATCAAATGTGGAGGCATGTTTTTGCAGTGACATCATAGAGGAACCATATTTGGTTTGCCAAAGAACTTTTAAAAATGGTGATGTTGTTAAAAAGAACATTATTTTGTGCATTTGCTGTAATGCAATGTGTTTAATAAAGTTTGAGATTCATAAAACATTATTTTCCACATACAATGAGCAAAAAGGCCAAATAAATTATACCTAATACAAATGCAGCAAACAAGCATTTAAAGGGGCCATCATTGTTTGAACATTAATGTGTGTTGGCAGTTTGTGTGCACAACCACCCTACAATGATAAAAATCCATCCAGTGGTATTTTTGTAATTTTTAAAAGTAATATCCTCTTTTTAAAATCCTTTTTAAGACTCGTCCTCACCGAGCTGAAACCTACAGTGGTCTTACGGTTCGGTTCGATTACGATTATCATGTCATCGATTAGGTTCAATACAATATCTCGATGCATCACGATGCATTGACGGTGCACTGCATACTAATTTTTCAATTTTACTTCAAATTTATTTTTCTTTTCTATTTCACAATGACGTTGTAATGCGTTTTTATTTGATTGGATTTTTTTGTCAGACCACTTGTACAAGTGTAACTGTGCATCCTATCCAGTCTTTTTCAATCAATATCCCACACACAGTAATGTGTAATTTTGATGAGGTCAGTAAGAGGTGAAAGAGGAAGAGGAGGAGAAGAAGGAGGACAATGACGACAGTGTGGAAAAGACGCAAGAAGACAAGCAGTCTCATATATTTTAGTTGATGAGTGCCAGGGTTGGATCAGGCATGCAAGAGGATTTGACCCCTGCTGCCTGGCCAGGGCTAATTTAGCCTGTGATGCTGAAGAGGTTCTTTGGCCTGTCCCAGACCAAACACAGGATGTTGGGCAGAATGATTATTTTTGTTGTTGTTTGCTGTTTTGTACTGTACTCTACAGTACATTAAATTAAGGAATAAAACATACTCATTTTTCAATTTTACTTCAAATATATACAATTGTGTTAATAAATACAAACAGTCAGATATATGAACTGAAACTTTAACCTTCTCAAAGAAAAAACACTTCTTGAATGTATCAAACAAAACTAAAGTCTGGGCACAGAAGACAACAGCAACATTTAGAACAAATAGAGTTCCGGCATATTCTTTTCTGAAAAGTGTCTGCGTGAGGGAAGCTTATATCGTGGCTCTAGTGTATTTAACAGGTGGCGAAACCCGGGGTTTTCCACCACAGAAAAGGGCCGT
The DNA here is from genome assembly GCF_049309525.1 of Garra rufa. Taxonomy (NCBI): domain Eukaryota; kingdom Metazoa; phylum Chordata; class Actinopteri; order Cypriniformes; family Cyprinidae; genus Garra; species Garra rufa. Next base: position 44,630,974 of record NC_133376.1, on the reverse strand, counting down.
ATATCTTTTGCTATAAAAGCTGCCGCTATAGTCATTTTAAACGCGAAAAACTAAACCGAATACGATTTCAACCGAGAGGTACCGCTCAGATCTTATTTAATTGAAACGAGGCAACGAATAGAGTCCTGCACGAGCCCAGCCTGAGACTCTCAGACCCGAGCCCCGTTCTTGTCCGACAATTTATCAGAACAGAGTTCGTGTTGCAGCCATTAAAATAGTTCAGTTTTGGATTCTAAAGGCAAAGTGGCTAGATTTCGTTTTGTTTCCTTTTTAAGTTAATCTAGAAATATGTTTGGAACATTTTATGTTTGTTAAATTCAAGCTTTTGTCTTTTTAATGTAATGACCTAACGAACAAGCGGCTAGCGGCAATGAGTTGAGCATGTTTGATAAATTTTGCCTTCTCAAATCAACACGACTTGCATTAAATAAAATCTATAGACTTAAAACACTTGATGCATTTCAGAATATTAATTTAAACATTTAACCTAGACAAATGTGCGCAGTTGGACGCATATCCAGTCGTTTTTGCGGAGAGTGAAAGCGAAAGTGGGGTTTGCAGCTGACATGGAAGCTCAAACGCGATCACTTGCATTTTTTCTTAATAACAGTGGAAACCTAAAATACACCATTATTGTTGATGAAGTAAGGCATAAAAAGGCATCATTCAAAACTGCAAAAGGTCTACTATTATTATTTATGTGCACACTCACAATATCAACAAAACATTATATTTGTGTAAAACGGTGCTGAGCCAGATAGTTGCGCTCAGTGCTTTTAGCCAGTCTTTTCAACCAAATAAAAATAATGTTTCAGTCTTTTAAATGAATTACTAACAAAAAAAGACATTTGTTAAATGCACACTGATGTTTGTTAGTTCGTTAAATGCACTGGTGTGTAAAGAAAGTGGCAATAATCCTTTCAGTTAAAATCTGAAGACTTATTTTATTCATATAGAGTACTCTCCTCCTTAGCCCAAACCCCCTCCCGGAAAATCATACAAGCCCCCTGGGTCGCGTGTTCTGGCACTGGACTGAGTCCGTTATAATCGGTTATGGTCTGTTACTGAACCGATACAGAATCGTCCTTGTCAGCATCGCGATGCATCGTAAAAACGATTAATTTTGACACCCCTACTCAGGTGCAGGGGAAGACTCTACATTGAGGTGTTTTGTTGTTGAATGTAATAATGAACATATGCGTGTATGTTCGTTTGAATCATTCGTGATGCAGCTTCACCCACAGCAGAAGTAAGTATAAGGGTTTTTTTATGCATCTTTGCAAATGGCCATTCTTAATAATGTGCTTGTTGGCAAGTTTTGCCGATAAATGCAGCTAAATGCGGCTAAAGTAAACATTACAGCTCGTAATCCCTCAGCAGAGAGGGGCGGGGCAAGCAGAGCTCATTTGCATTTAAAGGGCCCATGCGATAAAATGAGCTGATATTTTGCAGAGCTGATTTTGACAAGGTAAAAGGGTGTTTTTTTACACTACTATTGAGAATTTTTGACCAAAGTATATTAGTGACTTTTCATTAAGACCCTAAAGAATCATATGAACTTGTGGAAAAGATTTTTAATTTCGGAGCATCCCTATTATTGTTTATCCTCTCCGCCCTGCCTTTCTGAAGTGCGTTGATTATCGCTCTGAAAATTGAGGTTTTCTCTGATTAGCCAGCGATCCGTCATCAGGACAAAATTCCATTCATAATCGGCATGACAGTAATGTAGTGTGTTCTCGGCTTTAAATAAAAGTTCTTCATTGGCATCAATGGTTCCGTGAAGAACCTTAACATCCATGGAACCATAAAAAGCAGAAAAGATTCTTTATAGTCAAAAAAGTTTTTTTTTAACAACTGTTTACTGAAAGTTTCTTTGGAGAAACAAAAATGGTTCTTCTGTGGCATCACTGCTAAAACACTGTTTTGAAACCTTTTTTTTTTTTTAAGAGTGTATAGTGAAAAAAAAGGTTCTTTAGATTATTTAAATGTTCTGTTTGTAAGAGTGCACCTTTTTTTGGATGATTAAGGTTCTTCATAGATGCCAATAAAGAAGCTTTATTTTGAAAAGTGTATGCACTTTTATGTTAGAGATGTTGTCTGGAAGCACCTGATGTTATTTGCCAAGTATAAAGGTGTTACTCCTCGTCTTCTTCCTTCTGTTTTAAGTGATATGTCTTTAAAAAGCATGATGGGAGAGCACGTTCTCTGAAGGGATTTCTACCAAGGCCAATTCTAAATTAAACCGGAAAGTTAATTGAACATGGAATGACCTAATTTCCATATTAACACTTACCGTCAACCCAAATTGCCGCTATATACACTTTAAACGGTGGCATAATTTAGCACGTCCGAGATTTTGACGGTGTACTGCATGATGATGTTTGTTTTATTAAATTCCTGTCATTGGGCGCGTAATATAGGGGCTGTCAAATGAGTAGACGAAATCTTGTGTCAAGACAGGAAGCAGGTGCTCTAATTAGAAGCTTCAGATATGTGTTGACATTTGTTACAAGTGCAAAGTTTGAAGGAGCCTCCTGTACTTCATGACAGGTGCAACTTCGAAATGAGAAAAAACTAATTAAACAGTGCGTTTTTCTCTGAGGAGCATGCCAACGTACTGCCATAAACAATCACAAAAACAATAATGCCTTTTCCTCCTAGTTCCTGTTTTGCATACAATGCTGCCTTTTGTTGAATTTGCTCACTTTGTGTCACTGTACTGTTTCACATTCATTCACCTTGGTATGTTTTGCCACTTTTTTTGTTAGTAGCTGTCAGCACTTTGATTGCTCCCAGTGACTTGAATGTGTTTACCAAAAAAAGTCATTCAACGATTTGTTCAGTGACCCTTGCTGTTCTCCTAAAATGACTAATTAACTGCAAGTAAATACCCTTTCTTTGTACACGTGTGGAACTAGACAGACATGCTCCCATTGGAATACATTGGGCCTGAAAATCATTCAGACGGTTCAGTTATTGCAAAGTGAAAACCTATTTTTAATTTGTCACTTATTTGTGACTGAAGTGAACACCTGAACTACTAAAGAAGAAATATTGTTAATAACCCTGCTTACATTCAGAAAATGCATTCTCTCTGTAATCTGTTTTTTATAGCCTGCCCATAAAGCTGTTTACTTGTATCTTTGAATGTAGAGAAAAATCCATCAAGGATGCATCTCTGAAGTCGAAAACAGAGAGAGAGAGAGAGTGCATGGACGTGAACAGGAATGTATTTTTCTTTCAGATACCTTGTTGATAATAGAAGCAAGATTGTTTTAGTATAGTTAATGCTGTTATTATATGATAGATATATGGCAGCAAATTAAAAAAAGACTTTTGATAATCACACAGGCATGGTTTTTGATTGATGAAAAAAATGTCATAATAGTCAAATATTGGACCCTTCCTGATTTAATTTTTTTTTTGCATGTTTGTCACACTTTGATGTTTCAGATCATCAAACAAACTTAAATATTAATCAAAGATAACAAGTAAACACAACATGCAGTTCTTGAATAAAGTTCTTTATTATGAAGGGAAAACAAAATCCAAACCCACATGCCCCTTTGTGAAAAAAAAAAAAAGTTAAATCTTAATAACTGGTTGGGCCACCCTTAGCAGCAACAACTGCAATCAAGCGTTTGCAATAACTTGCAATGAGTCTATTACAGCGCTGTGCAGAAATTTTGACCCACTCATCTTGGCAGAATTGTTGTAATTCAGCCACATTGGAGGTTTTTCGAGCATGAACCGCCTTTTTAAGGTCATGCCACAGCATCTCAATAGGATTCATGTCAGGACTTTGACTAGGCCACTCCAAAGTCTTCATTTTGTTTTTCTGCAGCCATTCAGAGGTGGATTTGCTGGTGTGTTTTGGATCACTGTCCTGCTGCAGAACCCAAGTTTGCTTCAGCTTGAGGTCACAAACAGAAGGCCAGACATTGTCCTTCAGGATTTTTTGGTACCTTCCAAAAAGTTCAACTTTTGTCTCGTCAGTCCACAAAGTATTTTCCCAAAAGTCTTGGGGATCATCAAGATGTGTTCTGGCAAAACTGAGACGAGCCTTTATGTTCTTTTTGCTCAGCAGTGGTTTTCGTCTTGGAACTCTGCCATGCAGGCCATTTTTGCCCAGTCTCTTTCTTATGGCGGAGTCATGAACACTGACCTTAACTGAGGCAAGAGAGGCCTGCAGTTCTTTAGATGTTGTTGTGGGGTCTTTTGTTGCCTCTTGGATGAGTCGCCGCTGCGCTCCTGGGGTAATTTTGGTCAGCCAGCTACTTCTGGGAAGGTTCACCACTGTTTCATGTTTTCGCTATTTCGCAACCACTTTTTCACACAGGGCCATATACTCTGTAAAAAGTTTTCACCAGTTTCAATTTAAAAACTTAAGTTCATCAGCTGCCTTAAAATTTTAAGGCAGTTGCTAAACTGTCAGTGTACCCTATGAAGAAAAAAAATGCACCAAAATATCAAATATATAAAAACATGAATAAAATAGGTATGTATATCTACTTGCATAAAAAAACAGTCTGATAGACCAAAGCAACAAATCAATCAAAAGTCGTTTAGAATGGTTCAAAAATTGCAGCGTTCTATCACTCTATTATTTCAGAGTAAAAGTCAAATATTCTAAATTCTAGAGTGGAACTAAACTCACGTACTCTGTGAAAAGTTTTCCCCAGTTTCAACTTAAAAACTTAAGTTCATCAGCTGCCTTAAAATTTTAAGCTAAATCAACTTCAAAGACAAAGTCATTTTAACTCATTTTATTGTCGTGAGTTGAAATGACTTGTAGTTTTAAGTTGATTTAACTTAAAATTTTAAGGCAGCTGCTTAACTTAAGTTTTTAAGTTGAAACTGGGGAAAACTTTTTACAGTGTAGGTTTGGATTTTTTCCCCCTTCATAAAAAAACCCTTAATTTAAAAACTGCATGTTGTGTTTACTTGTGTTATATTTGATTAATATTTAAATTTGTTTGATGATCTGAAACATTAAAGTGTGACAAACATGCAAAAAAATACAAAATCATCAAGGGGGCCAACACTTTTTCACACCACTTTATGTCAGTCTGTCACTAGTCTATTAATAAGACACATTCAGTAGAAAGTGTCAAAGCGAACCACTCCGCCAAAACAGATTTTTGGCATTCACGTGCAAAGACGAACTTCCTTGAAGACCCGTAATGGTAGGATTTGTTTCTTTAAATCCCCTTCATATGGAATACATTACGACACATTCCGGCTGCTGCTTTCTATTATTTCTCTCATCATTCTCCCTGTCAGTCTCTTCTTCATTGCATGGCCCCTTGAGTTTAAGGCCTTTGTCAGAGAATGTGAATAAGATTTTGTTCTGTCTGCTCGCCTGGTATGGGTTCCACTGCACAGACTCTAACATTTAAACTAATTGAGGCTTTATTTGAGTAGATCTTTCTGTGTGCAGAGCAAAGGCATTTAAAACGTATGCAAACATTGTAAGCAAATATCTTCCCACTTTAGAGACAATTAAAAATCTGTTCGTTCAGAGATTCTCGTGCATGCAGTATCTGGTAAGAGCTTGTCAAAACAGCACACCTATTATAGTCAGACTTTCACACAAAAAAGTTTGCAGACAGTAAAATGCATGATACAAAGAAAAATATGCATGATCATCAGCATCCACTTACAGGCAGCAATATGTTGACGTCTGGTGTAAATTGCTGTGGTAATCCGTCAAGCACAGAACAAAGGAAATGAAATGCGGTTGGCTGACATGGAAGCAGTCTGTGCCCTCTAGTGCTAAACAATTTGAGCTGCCAGCAGGATCAAGCATGTTATTAATTCTCTCATTTCTAAGGGTTTCTATGAGTGTATTTACTCTTTAGAGGGGTTTGTTGAATGTGCGTGACGCCGGTACTTTTCTAGAGTCTTAAAGCTTGAAATTACTGACAGTTTATTTTTTTGGAAATACATTATGGAAGGTTTTGTGCCAGATATGAAAACTTCCTAAGGCGTTGTCAATGCACAAATTGCACTCATTACTAGTCATAATATCTTCTTTTCTTTTTCTTTTTTTTTACTGCGGTATGATATCCATGTTCAAACTGGTTATAGCAGTATTATCATTGGTTGAGAGGTAATTTTCTTAATGCAATTGCACATGCACAAACAATAATGCAAGCCATTTTGTTTCTGAACATTACATTTTATTTTAATTAAATAATGTAATTATTCAATTTGATTTTAATTCTCAATATATTGAAAGCTTCAGGATATTTTCTCTTGCAGGTATTATATTGTTTGTTTTGTGTTTTGCATATTAAACTTGGGTATGAAACGAGTCTCTGCTCTGCCAACAATACATTGTATGGGTCAAAATTATCGATTTTTCTTTTATGCCAAAAATCATTAGCATATTAAGTAAGGATCATGTTCCATGAATATATTTGGTAAATTTCCTACTGTAAATATATCAAAACTTAATTTTTGATTAGCATGCATTGCTAAGAACTTCATTTGGACAAATTTTCTCAATATTTCGATTTGTTTTGCACCCTCAGATTCCAGATTTTTAAAACATTGTCCTATCCTAACAAACCAGATATCAATGGAAAGCTTATTTATTCAGTTTTCAGATGCTGTATAAATCTTAATTTAAAAAAAAAACCTGACCCTTAAGACTGGTTTTGTCTTCCAGGGTCACATTTATTATATAGGATCTTTACAAAAATGACCAAGCATCATCATCATCACCACCACCAGCATTGGTTTTCAATGAAAGCAATGCATTTGAGAATTCAGATTTCTCCATAGAGACACTCCGTTTCAAACAGCTCAGCCTACTCCTCTGTAATAATTAAGCTGCGTTAATTAAGTTGTTGTGATTAATTAAAGTTAATAGGGGAAAGACTGCAGAAAGATGAGCACCTCTGGTGGGTAAGCAAACAGCATGACAGTTTATCAGTAAACTCTTAACTCATTACCCGCCCCACTCATTTGTTCATTAACGAAGCATTAACATCGTCATCTGCTGGTTCTGATTCAACGCAGAAAATGTCAAAACCATGTTTTTCCTCTTTACAGATGAACCCATTTAGGATGTGCATTCATGTGCCAGTAACACATGCTATTGGTTTTGAACCCAGACAGATAAAGGATAAAAACAGGATGTGACTGGTGCATTCAGTGATTCAGAGGCTTTCATGCATCCTCCGATGCCCCAGCCCACTTCCCTACCCAGTCCATTGAATATTCTGGTTTACTCTAAAACACTTCCTATTACAAAAGTAAAATGGGTTGCAAACGGTGTTTCATGTCAGGGCAGTGTCCCTTCTCTGTGTGCATATGTCAGATATCTCTGAACAGGAACAAAGGCACATCCCCTGGGCAAGCTGGAAGGAGAAAACGGTAAACCCCTGAACCTCTAACACAGCCCCCCACCTCCACACTGATTCAACTCAGAGCGAAGCCTGAAAGCGAGATGCAAGTGTTCAAAAAGCCCAGAGAGACCTGAGAGATGTAGCACAGGGACAAGCTGGAAAATCAGAGCTGTGGCGGAGGAGAGCTTTTAAATCTCTGTGCCTCCACCGACTGAGCTCAGAGCTTAGAAGACTCAGTTTCTGTTAAATATATAAATAAAAAGTGAAATTTTACGGTAAAACCTGCAGCTGTGGTTGTCAGAACTTAAAAAAAGGTAGTAATGTTTTAACTTTTGCAATATTTAAAGGGATTGGTTAACCCAAAAATGTCAATTTTCAAATTTCAGAATCTTTTTTTAAACCACAAAAGGTTTATTTATTTATTTTTCTTCCTTTTGCTCTTCCGTATAATAGCAGTGGATAACAACCAGCATCTGTTTAAAAAAAATAAAAATGTGCGGAAGTATTACAGAATGGTCCCTTGCAACACATGCTGTATATTCCAATAGTTCTAGGGTTATATGATAATGTTTGGTAAAAAATAAATAATAATAATAATAATTTATTATTTTAAGAAAATCCTGACATTGGCTGTTGATTTCTGTTCACGCAGCGGTTCACTCTGACTTGCCGAGGAAAAGCACACAAGCGCACCGTTTTGAGAAATCAAGATTAATATCTTGTACTTTATTCACTGAGTTGAATATCTCCGGTTGTCAGATGACATTTAGAATGATAGTCGGCAGATGTGAATACGATAACTTGTTGCTACAAACACAACAGATATATTCTTTATTATATATTTGAATTTGAATATATAGTGAATTGAGGCTCTCATGAATATGCATCCATGTATTTTCATTAAATAATACATGGATGAGCACATATACAATGGGCAGTGTTGGTAAGGTTGCTTTGAAAATGTAATAGGTTCCAGATTACAAGTTACCCTATTTAAAATTTAAAGTATATTCGAAGGTTAGCGTGTTTTTTTTGTGTGTTTTTTTGTTTTTTTTTTACTTTTTTTTTGGATTTTTACTTTAGACACGTTGTCCCCTAGAGGACTTAATGAAGATTTTGATATTCGTCCATTTCTTTAAAAACGTATTATGTCTATACATATGGGTGTGTGTTTCTCTTAATGTGTATAATATATCAAAGGTTTGGGTGTGACTCATTTAATTTCATTTAATGAATTAATTTGATGTATACTTGCAGGTACAAAATCAAGAAAAGTGTTTTTTGAAGTGTATATTAATAACAATATTGTTGTATTTTGCATAGTTTTACATATTTTTGGGTGTAGATTTATTATAGCTGTTGATGTATTGGTCAGTAACATGGTGTTTGGTCATGTGATTTGGATCACCTGGAGCTATAAAGAATGGCACATTAGTATTCAATTTGTCTGATTAAGAGTCTGCGTGCTCGAAACGTCACATACGCTATGCGAAGGTTAAAAAGTATACAAATTGTAATTTTTTTTTTTCAGAAAACGGAAGATCGTTTTGCTAGATAAGACCTTTTTACTTGGCTGGAATCGTTTAGAGCCCTTTGAAGCTGCATTGAAACTGCATTTTGGAAGTTCAAACTCACAGGCACCATTGAAGTCCACTATATAGAGAGAAATCCTGAAATGTTTTCTCAAAAAACATAATTTCTTATCGACTTAAGAAAGAAAGACATGAATATCTTGAATGACAAGGAGTGAGGAAATTATCTGTAAATTTCTGGTGAACTTCTCATTTGACCTTACAGTAGTACTCAGCACTGATTACTGTCAGCCTTCTCAAAGTCACTTGAATTAAGATTCTTGAAATGTAATTTTAAAGCACAGCCAACACAAAATGAGACTTTAGCACCTCTTTTTCTCTGAGATCATTCGAGGTTAAATACAGATTTAAAATCATAACAAGAGATAGTTATGATGTGTGATACTTTTGAGTCTTTTTTTTTAAAGGAAAAGAAAATGATTGATGCTGGTCGCTGTTCACTGATCGCTATGACTTTCAATAAAATACCATTAAAATGTGAGCTGTCAAAATGTACATTTTTCATTGTAAATTAAATGTCTTGTTGTTTTTCCATTCCAAAAACTGTACATTTGACAGTGTTTTACTGTAAAATTACATGAAATATCCAGTTTTTCACTGTATAGAGGTTTTTACAATAGGATTCCTACCATGAAATATCTAAACACGTTATGACTCAAAGTCATTTTAAGTACTGCACTTTTAACATTGAGTCAATAAGTATTTTTTTTTTTTCTTTGTAACAAACTTTACAAAGAAATTACTTTACAAAGTCACTTTTTAATTAGGTCTTGTCCTAGAACGCCATTGAGGTTGAAAGAACTTATCTCTTTTTGAACCCTTCATGCAGGCATTGGCATGAGTGAAGAGTTTGTTTCATTCCGTAACAATTCCAGATCAAACAGCGACCAGTTAAAGGAAACGACACACTGTTAATTTAGTCAAACGAGCTTCAATCTCACACGGATATGGTCTTTAGGCAGCACAGGCTATTACTTCAAAGATGAGAATGAGCTCTGCTCTACCTGTAAGTACATAATTCATGCAGAAATATTTGAGGTCATTATAAATCAAGCAATCATTCTGCCCTCCAGCAGCGCTGAGCTCTGATTGGCTCATCTGCAGATCTTAACATCTGTCCAGCCATGCACTGCTGTTAAACCATTTATACAACATTAAATGTGGTTTTAAGGCAATATAAATATATATATATATATGAGCATTTACTGAGCTTAGAGATTTCCACAAAGTCAAATCGCTTAAATGACTTTTGCCGTTAGTCTGCGTTCTCCCAATGTGAAAGATGCACAATGGGAATCAGTGATGGGACCTGACTTCCAGAGTGAGCGGCAGACAATGATGAGTCTGTGTTTGAGCTGCTGATATGAAATTCAAAGCAGCTTATCGTGATGACTGACCCTCGTGTTTGAGCATTAGCTGAAGTGCTGCTGCTTTCATGTCATTCTGGAGGTGTCAGACTAAGGGTTTGCTCAGGCACATCGCAGTCTCTCAGGATCCCTGGGGTCTAGAGCTGCATGGCATGGATATTAATGTAATACACGCCACTGTGTGCACGAGTTCACCGAGTTTCCTCTCTAGTTTTATGGATTTATGTAGTGATAATGACTTTAGTATTTAAAAGGTGCTGTTAGGCACAGTAAAATAACAGCAACAGCTATTAAATTGCTTAAAAACTGTGCATTACATGTAATAATGATAATGGACTTTTAATTATATAAATGCAATAATAATAATCTTCCAGTTATTACTGTATAATTCATCCACGAACTGTAGGCCATATTAATAATGCAGAAATGATCTCATCTATGGTTATTTGCTCTTGTGTAATGCACTGGAAACACCCAACGCCAAGTGGGGTTTTGGTCAATATTAGCATGACTACTTATTGTTTTATAATGAAATTGCCTTGATAAGGATAAACGAAAATTATAAAGCACAAGTAACGAATGTGACTTATCCAATCAGGTTTTTATTTTGTTATAATGAACTTATCCCATAAGACTTGAATAACAATAATTATTTTAATATAAATACATTGTTTTTGTTTTTTTTGTTCAGCCAAACATTAAAAAATATACACTACCATTACATTCATATTATGCTTCTCTATACTTGCATTCAGGGCTTGACGTTAACTTTGACATTTAACTGTTTTTCAAATTGACTAGCCACACAGCATTTTCACTGGCCTCAATTTTGTTGTTGGGAAATTACGTTTTATATACTATAATTTATTTAAATTGATTTCCGGTTCATTTTTTGCCCATTTAAAGGCAATTTAACCCTTAATCATATTAAATGCATGTGTCATCTTTCATATCAAATTTTACATTTTATTAATAATTTCACTGAAGAAGACAATACCGAGCTGATCCCAATTAAAGGAAATCAGTATTAGCAAAACATCATTTCTACTGCAGAAGAAACACAAGCAGCTGAAGTGGAATTTAGATGCATTTACACAGACAGTTGAATGAACCTGAAATGTATCATAAATGCATTTACACTGCAAAGTTACAAGAGCATAAATAATGTTATGAGCTTGGTGTTAATATATACATATACACACACAAATATGAAATATTGCAAAAGATGCAAAGATAAAGTACTTTTAAATATGAAAGTAAAGTGACTGTCATAATGAGTGAGTCATTGAGGCATTCATTCAAACGATTCATTCATTCATCATTGACTCGAATGATTCATTTGAAAACGCTGAATTGTTTAGTAATGAAACACCGCTCTGTTGCTTAGAGATGCACAACTGTTCTGCTGTGATATTTATTTGGAACTATTTTAGTTAACGAAATCGAGCAAAAACAGTCAACATTGACAATGTTGTACTAAAATATGACCACAAAACCAGTAGCATGGGTATATTTGTAGAAATAGCCAGAAATACATTGTACGGGTCAATTGCCAATTTTCCTTTTATGCTAAAAATCATTAGGATATTAAGTAAAGATCATGTTCCATTAAGATATTTTGTAGATTTCCTACCGTAAATATATCAACACTAATTTTTTGATTAGTGATATGCATTACTAAAGAAATCATTTGGACAACTTTACAGGCGATTTTCTCATAAAATCTATAGATCTACACTTTGACTTTGGTTTTGTCAAATTTGCAATCATGGTTTTCAAATAAAACTTCACTCTCTTGGGCATGTCATGTTGCTTAATTAGGCTATATGTAATACATAGAAAAACTAAGCTATTTTAACCCTCTGTGTTTCTTCTGTGTGCAATTGCGTTCATTTGTTTTGTTTTCTCTACTGCTTTAAATACAGACAGGCTGTGTGAGCCTTAACTGGTGCAACCTTGTTACTGTTGACTATCCGTTATCACTGTTCACACCAAATATAATATCAGCCGAAAGATTAGTAGCCCGGTCAGGCAAGTAAAATTCTCTTTCACTTGTCCCTTTCAAAAATCCACTTGTTATTAAAGCATTCATGTCGAAATACACCCGCATTTGGCCATGGTTGATTCAGCAAGGACACATTGATCATCAATTTAATCATCTAATAATCATGAAAAAAAAATGTGTTCCACAAAAATATGAAGCAGCACAACTGTTTTCAACATTGATAATAAGAAATGTTTCTTGAGCAGCAAATCATCATATTAAATTATAATGATTTCCGAAAGATTATGTAACACTAAAGACTGAAATAATGGTGCTAAAAATTCTGGTTTGATCACAAAAATAAATTCCACTTTGCTATCACTATATTCAAAGCATATTCAATTAATTTAAATAATACTTCACAATGGTACTGTTTTAAAGTGTTTTTGACCAAGTAAATACAGCCTTTAAGCATAAGAGACAGGAAAAAATGTTTTCTTGACTGTTTACTCACTGTTTCTCTGGTCAGCTGCTAATGATTTAATCTGCGTCTGTCAAACGTACATTTATATCCATGCAAACATCCCAGTCTTCCATGTTGGCTGACAATACATTTGACCAAATGGTGAGTCACTGTAGTCTCTACTACAATCCAGCTGTAGCCTCTTTCTGGAGTGTCTGAAAACGCTGATGTAAAAGTGCTCAATCACTGACAGACAGTAGAGCTGTTTCAACTTCAATGAATCCCTGATCAACCATGATGCAGCCATACAGAACAGAATCTGCTTTTTTTAGTTTTCATTTTGACAGCACTTTAATTTGACATCATTTGTGTGTATTTCTACATTCATGCAAAAAAGTACTTGTGTGCTATATGAGAGGCACTGCTTTGGTGTCTGCACTCAGAAAACCGGACCGAATAGAGTTGCTCTTCTCTTACTCCCAGATGTTGGCGTTTTTGAATGTTTTATGAGATCTATATAGTAGCTTACACTGCTGCTCAAATGTTTGGGATCAGTAAGACTTGTAATGTTTTTTTAAAGAAGTCTCTTATGCTCATCAAGGCTGCATTTATTTGATCAAAAATACAGAAAAAACTGTACTACTGCAAAAATGTATTACAATATAAAATAATGTTTATATAAATATATATACTTTAAAATATGTGACCCTGGACCACAAAGCCAGTCATAAGGTTAAATTTTACAAAACTGAGATGTATTCATCATATGAAAGCTCAATAAATAAGCTTTCTATTGATGTATGGTTTGTTAGGAAACGGCAATATTTGGCCGAGATACATCTATTTAAAAATCTGGAATCTGAGGGTGCAAAAAATTCAAAATACTGAGAAAATCACCTTTAAAGATGTCCAAATTAAGTTCTTAACAATGCATATTACTAATCAAAAATTACATTTTGATATATTTATAGTAGAAATTTTACAAAAAATCTTCATGGAACATGATCTTTACTTAATATCCTGATGATTTTTGGCATAAAAGAAAAATCAATAATTTTGACCCATACTATGTATTTTTGGCTATTGCTACAAATATACCCCAACGACTTAAGACTGGTTTTGTGGTCCAGGGTCACATATTATTTATTCCTGTGATGCAAAGCTGATTTTTCATCAGCTGTTACTCCAGTCTTAAGTGTCACATGATCCTTCAGAAATCATTCTAATATGCTGATTTATTATTAGAATTATTAATGTTGGTAACAGTTGTGGTGCCAAATATTTTTTTGGAACCTGTGATTCTATTTTTCAGGATAATACTATCACTTTTTATTAATTTAACACATCCTTGGTGAATAAAATTAATAATAAAAGAAATAATACAAATTTACTTTCGACCCCAAACTTTCGAACAGTAGTGTATATAGTTAGAAAACCTTTATGTTTTAAGTAAATGCTGTTCTTTTTAACATTTAATTGATCAAAGAATCCTGAAAAAAAAATATTTCTGAAGGATCATGTGACACTTAAGACTGGAGTAATGATGCTGAAAATTCAGCTTTGTATCACAGGAATCAATTACAAATTCAAATATATTTACATAGAACACGGCTATTTTAAATTAAAATAATAGTTCACAATATTAAATTTTTTCTGTATTTTTAATTAAATAAATGCAGCCTTCATGAGCATAAGAAATGTCTTCTAAAATCGTACTAGTCAGGCAGCAGTGTATGTTCCGCCAGATAGATCAATAGGCTATGATACGTCAATCTATTCCCAAATCGTCTCTCCCGAACATTTTCATCTTGTTTTTATTCGTTGACAAAAATGTCTGTAGATTTTCATCATAGTTTTGTCATTCAAAACTAGTTCTGTTTCATTATCATCTCGGTTTCTTCTGTGAATAACTGGGCTTTTGTCACCTCAAGACCAAAGGAAAACCACATGACAATGTACACCTTCCTCCACGAGGCTTCCGCATCTCACGGCTTGCTTTTCCAAGCATGAATAATACATTTCTCAGCAGTCGTGACTGTAGATGTTGTAAGAGGGTGGTCTGCACGCCTGAGCGCATCTCTGTGAAATGTTTGGTAATGAATGTGTCTTTATTGATGACCGCTCTCTATTAAACTCTTCAGGTCTTAGAGCTCAGAAGGTGCTGCTCTAGCAGTGCTGTCAGAGTCCGTTTCCTTCTCAAACGGCTCACACCATCCAGAGCTCAAAGCCCTGACACACACGTCCTCGAGCGTGCATTTGGGGGATGAATGCGGAGCGGCGAGGGAAATGTCACCGCCACTGAGCTGGAACCCAAAACTAATTATTCCCTTAATCCAGCCAGAAGAGAGACGGAGAAAATAAATAATTTGTGTAAACACACAGACGTCGGATCACAGCCGCTCGTCGCTTTGTTAGAAAGACCTTGTTGCTGTCATGTTTGCGAGCGTCTGGCTGGAACGGGTCCGGGGCGTTTGACCCGCGACAGGAGTTAATTTGAATCCAGCTCAGCGGTAATGCCGGCCTCATTGTAACAAGCCTCTTTTAAAGGCAGAAACAGTGAGCTGCGCCCAAAGCCGCTTACACAGGAGCCAGGGAACGCGAGGCGAGAGTCAACAATGTCTGTTTCAACTTAACAGACTCACTTTTGCTTGTGTAAAACGATATAGATGGCAATAAGAAACATTTTCTCGTTCCCGTTTTTGCTCTTAAACTCCATTCAAGGGCTGAAATTGCAAACGTGAATTCAATTATATCTCATTTGCTAACTTGAGACAGCTGGTGAGTCAGCCGTCAGTAGTATGTGTGTTTTTGAAGCTGTAACTGTTGGAGAGCCTGTGCTGTTTTGTGAATATAGTCACGGCTGAAGGGCATAGTTGGGTTTGACATGCAGCGGAGCGCCTGCAACCCTTTTATCCGTGACTTTATTAACAGAATAGTATGGCCTTGAGTGCCTTTTAGATTTGATAAAACGGTTACTGCATAATAATAAAAAAATATTAAGGACAGATTTTTCAATGAAACATTATTTTAGTACTTTATTATTAATTCATTAGGTGCTACCTCTTTTTAAAAAGATTTGGTCCTACCTAGGATTAAGGATTAAGTACCTGCTATGGTTAATAGCTACATTAAGTCTTTTATGCTTACAAAACTGCATTTATTTAATCAAAAACATATTAGAAACTAATATTGTGAAATAATATTACTATTTAAAATAACTGCTTTCTACATGAATATGTTGTAAACTGTAATTTATTCCTGTGATCAAAGCTGAATTTAAGCATCATTACTTTAGTCTTCAGCATCACATGATCCTTCAGAAATCATTCTAATATGCTGATTTGCAGCTTAAGAAAGTTATTTATGTTATTTTCCATTTTTAAAAAACAGCTGTGTTGTCAGGATTCCTTGATAAATAAAAAGCATTTATTTTCATTGTTAAGGTAATAGTTTAAAAGCCTTAACTACGACTAATACTATGACATGAATTTAATGTATCCTTATACAAAAAAAAAATTATAAATGGCCCAAAACTTTTGAATACCAGTGATTATATAGTATAGTGTTATAAACACATTGGATATACACTGCCGCTCAAAAGTTTAGGATCAGTTAGATTTTTTTTTTTTTTTTTTAAAGAAGTATCTTATGCTCGAGGCTGCATTTATTTGATCAAAAATACAGAAAAAAACAGTAATATTGCAAAATGTTATTACAATATAAAAAAAATGTTTTTTATTTTACTATACTTTAAAGTATAATTAATTCCTGTGATGCAAAGCTGAATTTTCATCAGCTGTTATTCCAGTTTTAAGTGTCACATGAGCCTTTAGAAATCATTCTAAAATGTATAATATTTATCTAATATATCTAATATTTATTATTAGACTTATCAATGTTGGAAACAGCTGTGCTTTTCAGGATTCTTTCATGAATAACAAGCATTTATTCAACATATATTTTCTAACAGTGTAAATCTATGCTATCACTTTTTATTAATTTAACACATTCTTGGTGAATAAAAGTATTCATTTCTTTAACAAAAAAAAGAAATAATTAAAATTCACAGACCCCAAACTTTTAGACAGTAGTGTATATTGTTAGAAAACATTTCTATTTTAAATAAATGCTATTCTTTTGAACCTTTATTGATCAACAAATTCTTAAAAAAAGTATCACAGGTTCAAACAAAAATATTAAGCAGCACAACTGTTTTCAACATTATTAATAAAAGTAATAAATCAGTATATTAGAATGATATAGCTTAGCTTTGTATCACAGGAATAAATTACATTTTAAAATATATGCACATAGAAAACAGTTATTTTAAATTTTTTCTGTATTTTCGATAAAATAAATGCAGCCTTGATGAGCTTAAGAAACGTCTTTAAAAACCATTACAAATCTTACTGATCCAAACTTTTGAGCGGCAGTGTACTATAATTGTGTATTTTAACTCAACTCTTTAACTCGGACTCTTGACCGATTGACTGATCATTATGTCGATGCTGATTTCAGACCATAAACACAACACAAGTGCTGTACTACGGATCACTTCAATCAGATGAAATCCTCACTGTTTAATTTGCGTTCAATAGGGAAATCGAAAGTGTTGAACGCGCAATTACTCAAGTGATCCTACTTCCTCCTACCTTCATTAAGACATGGATAATCCATAGATGCATGAATGAAGATTGCATTCAATAAGGCTCTCAAGACGTGTTTAGAAGTGTTTATTTTGTCAAAAAATAACGTTTATCACTTGATAGCCAACGTATGATCTCAGCAGGAGGGCTCTCGGCACGTTTGATGTGTAAAGCAGGAGCACATGATATCTAGTGTTTCAAAGAGATCTCCTCTGTCTCGGACCTACACGGCCTGAACCCTGTAAGAGAGTGATCTGTGGGATCAGATGGAGGTGTTTTCTGCTTGCCATTTGACAATCGAGTTTAAAGCAACAATGGTTTGTTGTTAGCTAGCTTAACTTGTCTTTTCAAGGTGATCCAAAAGGCTGATTGAAATCGTGATGGTTTGACATAATGAGGTTTGCAATTGTGGCGCGTCCCCAAAGACTTCATTCTAATGCTTGCTCGTTCTCTCTGACTCGAAAGATCTCTCCAGAGAGGGTTCAGTCTTGCTTATGAAGTGAGAAAGTAATCTACACGTGGCTTTGGAACGAGAGAGATGCAAAGTTGTATTTTAGAACATATTTATTTGATTGTGTTTGAGAAACAGAATACTTGGCAGTTTAGCAATTGCTTTGTGCTAAATTATGCACTGTAGAACAAATCAAAATATCATGCTTAATGTCAAATGAAGAGATGTTTAGACAGTCCATGTGATGATACACAATGATTTGACAGTGTCAGATATTACGTTGCGCATATGGTCACATTCACAAGAGTATAAATATGCACTGGTATGCTATTAAATGAATCTATTTATATTGCTTTAATACTATGACTTTTGTTATTATTTTAAAATTTCCTGTGGCTTGCCTATTTATTTATTTACATTTTTATTACTTTTTCTTTCATTTTAATTTCATGACACCTTAACAGGGTAGTTCATATAACATTTGAACATTTTGTCATCATTTACTCACCCTCATGTAATTCAAAATCAGTTTCCTATGACTTAATTTATTTTGTGAAACACAAAATATATAGTAATCAACATTTTAAGAAAAAAGTTGGCATCAAAGTTCATCAAAGTCCTAAGACAAGAACCGATATTGTTTTGGTTTTAGGACAACTTCAATGACAGGTTTTGATCCACTTCAAATGTTGACTGCTGTATTTTGAAGAATTTTGAACTGCATTTAAAATTCAAAAAATTTAAACTGTATTCAAAATGCAGTTTTTTTACTGCATTCTAAATTTACAATTTTTGATCTGCATTCAAAATTCAAATTTTTGAACTGAATTCAACATGAAAATTTTTAAGCTGCATTCAAAATGCAAATTTTTGAGCTGCATTTAAAATTTTAACATTTTTAAACTCCATTCAAAATTCTAAACTTTTAACTGAATTCAAAATGCATTTTTTAACTGCATTCAAAATGCAAATTTTTGAGCTGCATTTAAAATTTTTAACATTTTTAAACTCCATTCAAAATTCTAAACTTTTAACTGAATTCAAAATGCATTTTTTTTAAACTGCATTCAAAATGCTAATTTTTGAGCTGCATTTAAAAAATAAAATTTTGAACTGTAATGTTGCTTTATCTTCCATTGTATGAAAATAAATAGAAAGTAATTTTTACCAACATGAGAGTGAGTAAATAATGACAGAAATTTTATTTTTGGGTGAACAAAGGAAACCAGAATTATCTAGGTCAGTCATATTAGGTATGTTTATGTATGTGTATGCGAATCATCCGTGCAACTCTTCATGACCCTCAACTTCCTGCTAAAGTTGTCCCAGTTGCTGAAGAGCAAGTAATTGTCCGTCGAGCTGTTAAGACCTTGTAGATCGTAAAATAAATTTCTCTGAGTTTTTCTTGGCCTTCTGAGGGAGATTTGGGCAGTGAGCCATGGACAGCTTTATTGAGAAAGTTTTGTGACCACACAGTGGCAGAGGTGTGTATGTGTATGTGTGTGTGTGTGTGTGTGTGTGTGTGTGTGTGTGTGTGTGTCTGACAGAAAGAGAGCTGTAGATGAAGAAAAACAGGCCTGTGGGGGACACTTTCCCCATCTATCCCCTGTGACTTTCAAACTGCCTTTTTTCTAATTGCTCCTCTCTCAGAAGTTTTAGAAAGGTGACTTAGAAACCCAAAGGACGTTTAAACCCAAAGAGATAAAACTGTCCCCTGTGATGTTACTTCCTCTCAGAGTGGGTTTGCTAGGTCAGGACAGTCTACTACAGTGAGTACATACTATACACCCCTCTGGAAATGGATAGTATTAACCCTCAAGCATCCTTCAGGACAGATTTGGGCAAAATCTTTTTTTTTTTTGTAAATAGGTTCTTTAATCTGAGCAGTACATGACTTCGATACTTTTCACTTTTGACTCCGTTCAACAGTTAAGTGGTTGAAAAAATCCTTAATTTGTCCTTCATGGACAAACATGGCCACCCATAGGAAATGAATGAGAAATACTAAAATTCAGAGCATTTTTTTATATAATTAGTCAAATAGAACAACATTCTTAATGTGGCAAACACTCACACTCACTTTCACACACACACAAGCCCATACACAAAGCATTGAATGTTTTGTTTTGTTTTTGTTTTTAATTTTGTCAAATAAAAACAGTCACTAACACATACAAAATCAAAGAATTGAATGATTGGGTTTGCTAGGTCAGGGCAGTCTACTACCGTGATTACATACTAAGCCCATTTGGAAATGGACAGTATTCAAGTACTTAGTACTAAAATTAAAGTCAGTATTTTCAATAATTAAAATCAAATTCAAAATAACTAAAACTATAATAGTATCTCAATCATACAGCATTAAGTGCAAGTGTGTTATTTTTATATCATTGTGATATTATGTTGTCTGTTAGTATTTAGAATTGGGTTTTTTTTTTTAGTTTTTGATGTGTGTTTTTGTCATTTTTGTTAGTCTTTGTTGTTTAACTAAAACCGAAATTAAGAAAAACTATAAAGACATTTAATTATAGTTTTTCTTAATTTCGGTTTTAGTTTTGGTTCCCTATCAGTCGGTCCGTTCGACGTCTCGTCGGGACCGACGAATTGGGATATCGCCTGGATAGACCAATCTACTTCGTGTGTATACAAACGAGCCAATGAATATTGGCATGCATGATTGCAGCCAGCTGCGGCTGATCACAGCGTGAGCATATAACACGCAGCAGGTGCATGCATCATCAAGCTTTCGCCTCGGAGCTGGACCATTGTTGTGGAACAAATCGAGAAGCAACACTTACCTCCTTTCTCTTTTGTGTTGGCGGCACGGCGCTTCAGCGGCGTGGTCTTCCGTGTCGAGTGGAAGCACACAGCTGGTCTTCACCATCCACCTTCTGTGTTGCTGCGGCCATCTCCCCTGTGCGCCTCAGCACTAAGAGAGCAAATTCCTAAAAGAGCAATTTCTGAAAAGAGTGAATTTCTAAAGGAGCTCCACGGGTTGAGCGTCTTTTTAAAGACGAGGCAACATGCCTTTCTCCCCGTGCGTTTCTGGGTGCGGCCGTTTCCTGGCGCCGGGTGATGGCCACGCACACTGCCTCACGTGTCTGGGCTTACAACACGCTGAGGCAGCGTTCGTGGATGAGTCATGTCCTCATTGTGGGGGGATGACCATCACGGAGCTGCGGACCAGACTCCGTTTCCTGCAAAGGGGCGGGGTTCCAGTCCCTCTGCCCAGAACGAACGTTCCTCCAGGCAAACGCCGGGGGGGCGTTGTCGCTGGAAGCAGAGGGCTGCCCGGTCTGACGGTGACGGTGAGGAGCTCCCCGCCCATTCCATCGGCGGGGGCTCCTCCTTCCACCGACACTCCGTCGCCACCGGGGCTCTCAGGGGAGCGGGTTGGACCTCCCTTAGGGGTACCGCCCGTTACTTTTGGGGCCCCCCCCGACGAACAGATGTCGGTTGCAGCATCGGGGGGAGAGCCAGACTTCTCTGAGGAGGAGGAGGGCACACTGTCGTCCACTGGGCGGTCAGCGGTGCCCGATACTGACCCGGAGATGATGGCTATGCTTGCCCGGGCCGCCGAGAGGGTAGGGCTTGAATGGAACCCTCCATCACGTCCCGACCCCTCCCGGCTGGATGATTGGTATCTCGGGGTGGCCCGCGCTGGTTCTCAGCGCCCCACCCCGGTGCCATTCTTCCCGGAGGTGCATGAAGAACTCACCCGAACGTGGACGGCACCTTTCACAGAGAATCTCTTTTCTCGGTATGGAACTGGACTCGGTCAGCCAGACAGCACGCCTCACGCAGGAACGTGCTCAGTCGGTGTTGAACTGCCTAGACACGTTCAAGAGCAGGACAGCGGTCCCACTGAAACAATTTCAGAGGCTCCTGGGGCATATGGCAGCAGCTTCGGCGGTGACACCGCTCGGGCTGCTCCATATGAGACCGCTTCAACACTGGCTCCATGGCCGAGTCCCGAGGAGAGCGTGGCTTCGCGGCTCTCACCGGGTTCAGATAACTCCGGCTTGCCGCCAGACTTTCACCCCGTGGTCAGACCTCTCATTCCTACGGGCTGGAGTACCCATGGAACAGGTCTCCAGGCATGCTGTGGTTCACACGGATGCCTCCGCCACCGGGTGGGGAGCCACGTACGACGGACAGGCAGTTTCAGGGGTTTGGACGGGCCCCCAGCTGACTTGGCACATCAACTGCCTCGAGTTGCTTGCAGTACGTCTCGCCCTGCTCCGCCTCAAGGGGCACCTACGTGGCAAACACGTGCTGGTCCGTACAGACAATATTGCGACCGTTGCGTACATCAACCGGCAAGGCGGTCTACGCTCCCGTCGCATGTCGCAACTCGCCCGTCATCTCCTCTTGTGGAGTCAGAAGCATCTGAGGTCGCTTCGTGCCATTCACATTCCCGGGTTGCTCAACCGTGCGGCCGACGAGCTCTCACGAGCTGCGCTTCCCGGAGAGTGGAGACTCCACCCCCAGTCGGTTCAGCTGATTTGGAGACGCTTCGGCGAGGCTCAAGTAGATCTGTTCGCCTCCCCGGAGACAGCCCACTGCCAGCTCTTTTTCTCCCTGACCGAGGGCACACTCGGCACGGATGCACTGGCATGCAGCTGGCCGCGGGGCCTCCGCAAATATGCGTTTCCCCCAGTGAGCCTTCTCGCACAGACATTGTGCAAGATCAGGGAGGACGAGGAGCAGGTCCTTCTGGTAGCCCCTTATTGGCCCACTCGGACCTGGTTCCCCGAACTCATGCTCCTCCCGACAGCCCCTCCCTGGCAAATTCCTCTGAGGAAGGATCTTCTGACTCAGAGACGGGGCACCTTATGGCACCCGCGTCCAGACCTCTGGAAATTACATGTCTGGTCCCTGGACGGGACGCGGAGGTTCTAAGTGACCTACCCCAAGGGGTAGTTGACACTATTACTTCGGCGCGAGCGCAGTCTACTAGACATGCCTACGCCCTTAAATGGAACCTGTTCGTTGATTGGTGTTCCTCCCAGGGAGAGGACCCCCGAAGATGCCCGATCAGAACCGTGCTCTCCTTTTTGCAGCAAGGGTTGGAGCGTAGGCTGTCCCCCTCAACCCTTAAAGTCTATGTGGCTGCTATAGCTGCCAACCACGACCTCATAGAAGGAAGGTCGGTAGGGAAGCACGACCTGGTCACCAGGTTTCTTAGGGGAGCCAGGAGATTGAATCCCACTAGGCCCCCTTCCGTGCCCTCTTGGGACCTGTCGCTAGTGCTCTCAGCACTGCAGCAGGCTCCCTTTGAGCCTTTGCAGTCAGTTGAGCTGAAGTTTCTCTCAATGAAAACTCTGCTCCTGCTTGCATTGGCTTCCATCAAGAGGGTAGGAGACCTGCATGCATTTTCGGTCAACGATTCGTGCCTAGAGTTTGGCCCGGCGGATTCCCAGGTAACACTGAGGCCCCGGCCAGGTTATGTGCCCAAGGTTCCCACGACTCCCTTCAGGGACCAAGTGGTGAGCCTGCAAGCGCTGCCCTCGGAGGAGGCAGACCCAGCCCTAGCTTTGCTTTGCCCCGTCCGAGCACTTAGATGCTACGTTGACCGGACACAAAGCTTCAGGACCTCAGACCAGCTCTTTGTGTGTCATGGAGGCAGGCAGAAGGGGAATGCCGTCTCCAAGCAGAGGATGGCCCACTGGATAGTGGATGCCATTACCCTGGCCTATCAGGTTCAGGGTGTGCCCTGCCCCCTCAGGCTGAGAGCGCACTCGACTAGGAGTGTCGCATCCTCCTGGGCATTGGCTCGTGGCGCCTCGCTAAATGACATTTGTAGAGCGGCGGGCTGGGCGACCCCTAACACGTTCACAAGGTTCTATAGCCTTCGTGTAGACACAGTTTCCTCCTGTGTTCTCACCTCAAACGGGTAGGCACAGAGAGGCCTCGGGTCGGCTTGCTATACTGCTCCAGAGTAACCTAAAAGTAGCTCTGTCGAGCTCCTCCGCTGAGCTTGACAGCCGACGTAGCGGAACGTCAGGCGTCAGGCCCTCACTCGATGAATCCTTCAGAACCGATAGAGGGCTAGGCTCTACGTAGAGACTCAGTTGCATCTCTTACAATTCCACATTGCGCCCTAGAGGCTGTGTGTTTCCCCGGTAGTACTTCTACCAGTATACGAGGGTTCAATCACCTCCAATCTTCCATATAAACCGGAATTGAGTTATATGTGTATTGCTCCGAACCTCCTATCGGAAGGACGTGAGCTCCGCATATTCCCAGTGCTTCAGTTTCACTGAAATAGATGGTGCTGAGTTATACAGTGACTGACTCTCCTTGATGCGAGCCCCTGGCCAAAGCCAGTAACGGGTCCCGGGGGGCCCGCTCAGGACACTGGAAGGGACAGCAGCCACGGCGCTTTGTTAGGGATCCCAATTCGTCGGTCCCGACGAGACGTCGAACGGACCGACTGATAGGGAACGTCTCGGTTACGTATTGTAACCCTCGTTCCCTGAAGGAGGGAACGGAGACGTCTCGTCCCGTCGCCGCGGCTCCTGTACCACCGCTGTACGGCCGGGCCTGTCCCAGCTCCTCAGCGAAACCTTGATGATGCATGCACCTGCTGCGTGTTATATGCTCACGCTGTGATCAGCCGCAGCTGGCTGCAATCATGCATGCCAATATTCATTGGCTCGTTTGTATACACACGAAGTAGATTGGTCTATCCAGGCGATATCCCAATTCGTCGGTCCCGACGAGACGTCTCCGTTCCCTCCTTCAGGGAACGAGGGTTACAATACGTAACCGAGACGATATTGTAGTACATCAAGTTAAAATAAATAAAAATGAGAAGTGTAGCCTTATTTTATTTCAGTTAACATTTATTTTATTTCAAGTAACAGCTTTTTCCATGGACTTTATGAATTGTATTTACTTACATAACCCTGATTGCAGTTTGGTATACAATTTTTGCATGTGCATAACTACATATTTTCAAAATCAACTAGTCGATTTAAAGAAAGAAAGAAAGAAAGAAAGATAGAAAAATTCCATTCCTATTGTATATGGCCAAATACAGGAGATTTCTTGGTTGCATGCCATTTCACAAATCACACAGCCATGTTTATGTCTATATATCTTTATTTGGCCAAGATACAACTATTTGGAAATCTGGAATCTGAGGGTGCAAAAAAAATCTAAATATTGAGAAAATTGCCTTTAAATTTGTTCAAATAAAATTCTTAGCCATGCATATTACTAATCAAAAATTAAGTTTTGGTATATTTACGGTAGGAAATTTACAAACTATCTTCATGGAACAAAAAATCGATAATGTTGACTCATGCAATGTATTTTTGCCTATTGCTACAAATATACCCATGCTACTTAAGAGGTTTTGTGGTCCATGGTTATATATATTTTCCAGAGTTTGTTCTGTTAGTTTCACTCTTTGATTTTGCCCCGTCATCAGTTTTGCCCCATCCTGGAAAGACAAATGGCCTCTTCAGGCTTGGCAAAGGCAATGGTTGGTCCAGAAAACATCCTGTGCTGTTATTGAGTAATCTTTGAAGCAATCTTAAAAATGCATCTTTTGCTTGCCAGTGAAAGAGCTTTTAATGAGTTCCAGTTCCTGACCAAACAAACTTCACATCCTCAGCCTATACAAAAGATTTACCTCTTTCCAGCAGAAAGTAAAGTATGGGCTTCAGTTTCACTCTTATGTGGCGTTGCATTATCCGCAGTAATCTTAAACACTTACACAGCGTGATGCTTTGATGGCAGTGTGTTTACACTGGGTAAGGCTTTTGTGGTGTCCTCCAGCCTGCTGATCAGAGTGTGTGAGCGCTGCAGACTGGAAATGGAGCACAGAGAACAGTTGTGTGATTTTTGCCTTGAGGAGAAGAAGTGTTTCTGAAAGTCTCACGATGTTCTCTCACTCTGTTGCCACTCCATCACGAGCATTACATGCATGGGTATGAGCCAGAATACAATTTGGTGTCAGCATGATTTCACCATGTATTAAAACGCGTTAATTGACTGTTAGCTGTCAGAATGAAAGAGAGATGAAAATGTGATGATTAATACTGACTCATATTTTTTTTTTTAAATGCTTAAAAATGAGAGTAAAGACACTCACTGTAGCCGTGTTTCCATCTAAAGTTGTGCATTTTAATTAAAATTGAAATTTTGCCTAAAACATTTGCGAATGAACACTGTTGCATCCAACAAGTCAAAGAGAACAAAGTTGTCACTTCCTGATAAACTGGTACTAAATATCACGAAGAAAAGTAGGAAAAGCCACTGAATATAATCATTTTCATAAATAATAAATTACTTTCGCCTCAAAGAGAGCAAACAAAACACAATACATGTGTGTTTTTTAATTTGAGGTTTATATGTCATCGGAAAGCTAAATAAATAAGCTTTTCATTGATGTATGATTTGTTAGGATAGGACACTATTTGAAAATCTGAAATCTGGAATCCAAAGTATTGTGAAAATCGCTTTTTAAGCTGTCCAAATGAAGTTCTTAGCAATGCATATTACTAATCAAAAATTAAGTTTTGATATATTTATGGTAGGAAATTTACAAAATATTTTCATGAAACATGATCTTTATTTAATATCCTCATGATTTTTGGCATAAAAGATCATTTTTGCTCAATAAATACACTGTCATTAAAGTATGTTAAAATAAAACGTATATTTTTTAAAATACAGAAACAATATAATTTTAAAATGTAAGGATTCTGAAAGCATTGAATGAGATCCCATAGTAATTTAATATAGATTTACTGTAGTAACAACAAATTATGTTTTATTAAATAAATGATTAACATCATGCTTTTAAATATGATGGTTTCATTCTAAACATGGTGATTATCTTTAAGATTGACACCCAACATAATATATGATATTTACCATCTGAATCTGAATGAAAAGTCAGCCGTCTGTTAGTTATAATGATAATTATTGTGCCTTTTAGCCCCAACAGCAGGGGTGCTTTTTACCCCAAATACCATAGTTTTACATATTCTTTTATTATTTAAAAACTGTTGCTTTAATTATCTTAAACTAAAATGAAAATCATTTAAAAGACCTTAGGCATTTAGCTCCGCCGTACCCTATATATGGAGTACCAAATTTTAAACTGTAATATATATATTTTTTATTGTATTTTTGATCAAATAAATACAGACTTTAGTTTAAGGATTAATCTGATTCTAATTACTATATTTCAGAACCCAAAATCCCACCTATACCTATATAAATAACTACTACCGCAACTTTATTAGTGCTACCGTACCAATAAACAGCAAATTAGGAGCTTATTGAGGGCAACTCTTAGCTAATAGTTAATATGTGTTGCCTAGTCTAAAGTGTTGCCAAAACTTCATTCAAAACATAGAAAAGGAAAAAAACCTTTTGAACGGTACATAGTTTTGTAGTAAAGTTTCTTTAACCAATGAGTGGGATATGATTGAGGAGCGGAAAATGGAAAATCCGGCAAGGATTTGGAACGGCCGTGATTACAAAACCGCTTTCAGCGGGGAGGGAAATTGCCTGTCACTCCAATCCGCTCACACCACTGCCACTGATACAGATGATTAAACAACTGTTTTCACTCGAAACCTTGGACCTCTGCAATCTGTTCGGATGACTTAAAGGAAGACTGCTGAAAATTAGACATCTGAGAGATGAGCCGTGGACGATGTCCTCTGAGAACCTGCAGAAGATCAACCAGACACTCTTCCTAACTTTTCCATGTTGTTTGAACATTAATGTGTGTTGGCAGTTTGTGTACACAACCGTCCTACACTGATAAAAATCCACCCAGTGGTATTTTTCATAATCTTTAAAAGTAATATCCCCTTTTTAAAATCAGGTCATTCTCAGACAGAGGACGCTCCCACGATAGTTGATTGACATGACCCGCCACTGAGCTGAAACAGTCCGACTCCGATCGCCATTGTGTGACTCAGGTGCAGGAGAAGACAAGAATGTCTCAGATTGAGCGATTGAGGTGTTCTGTTGTTGGATGTAATAATAAACATAGCAGTCGTCATTTACTCCAGACATATGAGCCGCTGAAGATGCAGAGGTTTACGGTTACTTTCCTTTTAAAAGGAAAGCCCGATTCCGATCTACAAATGTGTCTATGTTAGTGCGAATCGTTCCTGATGCAGCTTCACCCACAGCAGAAGTGAGTATGAGGGTTTTTTATGCATCTTTGCAAATTACCTTTCTTAATAATGTGCTTGTTGGCAAGTTTCGCCGATAAATGCGGCTAAAGTAAACATTACGGCTCATCATCCCAGGCAGAGATGGGCGGGGCAAGCAGAGCTCATTTGCATTTAAAGGACCACGCAATAAAATGAGTTGATTTTTTGCAGAGCTGATTTTGAGAAGGTAAAAGGGTGTTTTTTTTACACTACTATTGAGAAATTTTTAGCAAAGTATATTATAGACTTTTCATTAAGACCCTAAAGAATCATATGAACTTGTGGAAAATGGGCACCCGATGACCCTTTTAAGCACCAGAGCGTGATTTCTACTATTTGCTGAATCCAAAACCGAGATGGCATTAATGAAATATGACTTTGAATTCACTCTCATGTCATTTCAGTCAATTTCATGTAAGTTTAAAACTTTAATGAAACGGCATTTAATAGCGTTTGGTTGCTCCGGCTTCATATTTTCGTTTGAAATGTCATTTTATTATAGGCCGTGCTACCTGGTTCGCTTTCTTTATTTTTCAGTGTTTTGCAAAGAAGTATAGAGGTGAATAAATAGAAATTAATTATCAACAACAAAGCCGCACATGAATCCATGTTGGCATGATGAGTGTTGCCATAGAGACTAATCACTTCAGAGTGCGAGTACGTGAACAGCTGAGAGCAGAGTCGTATAATCATGCTAATTCAGACATGACGTGCGTTATTTAAATGTTAAAAGATCCCGTAAACCCTTGAGGGGTGATTTATCTTTAAATAAAGAACGGAAGCATGAAGTCACATGTCGGGAAGGTCATTTTTTTGTTTGCTGTTCTAAATAAATGTGCTGCTTTTAGATGTTTTGACCAAAACCACCTTTGAATACCCCTCTGGAGAACCTGAAAGCTAATTATCGTGATGTTTTTCATTAACTCTGTATAATAATTCCCTGACCAACCATGAAACACAATGACATTTTCTTGATAGCTGGTGAAAATGATCTCCTCCGTGAGTCTGCCGCCCACTTCGCACAGGAAGCATATGTTCTCTCGCACACACTCTAAGCCCAGCGGTCACACCTCAGATATGGGAACTTTCTGAGCTCTGTTTCTCTGTTTCTAGCGTTTATTCTTTTGGTGGGCGATACTGAAGTTTATCAGACCTCTGGCAGCAGTTATTGCCTCAAAACCGGCAGTCTGTTTTCTCTGAAGTGATGGCGTGCTAAAGCACATTGGCACCTCTGCTGTTTTAATACTACAGAAATGAGTTTTTAAAAGAAGTTTCCAATTTATCATCATAAAATATGTTTTATGTGTTAAGCTGAAGACTTCACATTTCATTCCTCTCTCAAAAACATTTCATTAAGTTTCAGTCCTCAGCTTTGACTTTTAAAACCTGTGTATTACATTATTATATTTAAATACGGAATACCAGTAAATTAGTTGAATTATTCATGAATGTGCTTAGATTGCACAATAAGTCAAACTGCTTGTTCTAAACTATTCTTCTACTGTTAGTTGAAAGTGTGCTCAAAGTTTGGGGTCAGCAAGAAATGAATACATTTATTCGGCAAGGGCACATTCATCAAAAGTGACAGTAAAGACTTTTACAAAAGTTACAAAAGTTTTCTATTTAAAAAAATATGCTGTTCTTTTGAACTTTCTGTTGATCAGAGAATCCTAAAAAATAAAATGTAATTTCACAACACTTTGCAATGGCACAACTGGAGTAATGATGCTGAAAATTCAGTTTTGATCAAAGCAATCAATTACATTTTTAAACTATATTCAAATACAAAACAATAAACATTTTAAATTATAATAACATTGCACAATATTACTGTTACTGTATTTTTTATCAAATAAATGCACCCTTTCTAAGCATAAACTTTCACTGTCCCTAAACTTTTAAATAGTAGTGTACATCAACAACTTCAGCATCAAGTTTTGGTCATAAATGTGTCTACTGAGTAACATATTCATCACTGAGAGCTCTGGTTTGAATGTTTAATTGTACTCCGTCTTTCAAAAGAGGCAAACACTTTTAAATATAAACCCAGATTATGTTTTTCTCTCTTTCAGAGGGGCTCAGAAATATTGCCATGGACTCCAACTCTTTAGCGATGCCAATGTCGGATCCTAACGCTTGGGCGACTGCCATGAACAACCTTGGGATGGCTCCCATGGGCATGACTGGACAACCTATCATGTCAGGTAAGCTATGAGTTATCAACTTACCGTAGTTTGGCATTTCAGCGTTTTAATATTTTTGTTTATTTATTTTTGTTTAATCACATACTGTGCTACAAAAAAATGGAATAATTTTCAGTGCAAATATAGCTCTTGGATGCATTTCATAGAGGTTTGACTCAAAAACAAATCTAGCAGCTAGGTTTTTCTCTGAAGTGTAGCCTGGTACTTTTAACTACTGAAATGATGGATATTATGAAAACACTTGGTAGTGAGAGTTCTACTTTTATCTGTGGGAAAAAGTCTGTACTTACTAGTTTTAGATGGGTGGAATTTTATATTACCTTTTAGTTTTATATTTTCAAATTTTAGAAATAGGGATAGTTCACCCAAAAATGAAAGTTTGACGTTTAACTGCTTATCCCCACGGCATCCAAGATGTAGGTGACTTTGTTTCTTCAGTAGAACACAAACAGAGATATTTAACTCAAACTGTTGCAGTCTGTCAGTCATATAACGGCAGTCAATGGGCACCAAATCTTTGACAGTAAGAAAAAAATACACAGACAAATCCAAATTAAACCCTGCGGCTTGTGACGACACATTGAGGTGTTAAGACACAAAACAATCGGTCTGTGCAAGAAACTGAAATATTTATATCATTATTTACCTCTGATCCACCGCAATGTTCAACTGTATTGAGCGTGCTCACAACAGCACTTCTGCGTGTGCATCTACTATGGCAGATCACATTGATGCATCACGCATCAGCTGTTGTGAACGTGCTCAGTTGAATGTTGCTGTGGATCAGAGGTAAATAATGATATAAATACTGTTCAGTTTCTTGCACAGACCGATCGTTTTGTATCTTAACACCTCAATGTATCGGCACGAGCCGCAAGGTTTAATTTGGTTTTGTCTGTGCATGTTTTTTTTTTTACTGTCAAAGATTTGGTGCCCATTGACTGCCATTATTATGACTGACAGACTGCAACAGTTTAAATTAAAAATATTCATTTGTGTTCTGCATCTTTGATGCCCTGGGGGTAAGCAGATAAACATCAAATTTAAAATTTTGGGTGAACTATCCCTTTAAGTGCATTTGTCATTATTGGTATTAGCTTTAATATTTCCATTTAGATTCAGATTTTTACAGTTACAGGTAAACGTATTTAGTTGCCAACTCAGCATTTCTAATTTTCATTTCAAGTGTACTTTAATCTATTTTTAAAATGTGATTATTTATTTATTTTTTAATTTTAGTTAACAAAACAGTTCTTAATATTTGTAGTTTTTGTTACCAACACTGGCCTGTTCTGCCGTGGAAACTGCAGTGTCATTATTTGAATCAGCTAACACTTTGTTTCACACCACTCTGTTATTTTGCTGTCAGATTTTAGCTGTGCTCACCCCATAATCATCATATAAAAATAGAACGATGGACTGGTTGTATTATGTGCCAGTCAGGCAGACCCAACCTGTCTAAATGACCTGTTTTTTGGTAAAACAAGCTGTAGTGTGGACCAGACTGCAAAAGATCTATGTATGTTAGCAGCAGAGACTGAGGCTGATGCATCCTGTGGGCCTCGGAAGCAGAGCGCTCCACTGAGTCAGCAAGAGTGTGAAAGTACCAGTGTGAAAACTTCAAACACATTCCCACAGTGCCGTCAGAGCGGCCAATTAGTTTCAGGGCTTTTTCATCTCATTGGTTAGTCGGCAGCACAATGCGAAGGAATGGCTGTGTGACGCTGGGAGCAGAGGCTGCGTTACGCCAGCTGGATGGAGCCGCAGAACATCTCAGCTGGTGCGCATGACTCACTTAAACCTACACATCCACGCCGCTCATTTCAGAATTCACCTCTCTTTTGCACGGCATCGTTTATTAGCGATCGCATTGAAAACGCCATTGAAACGCCGATTTAATTCAAGGGAGATTAGAATGAAATGCATCCGCAAGACGGATGGGTTTTCATTACGCTGAAATGAAAACACTAGAGGGTCATCCGACAGGCAGCAAACATCTAATTTTTGTTCTTTCTCCAATATCATTCAAAATGATGGGCTGCATTTATCAGTAAACACACCGGGCGCAGTTTATACGGGCATGTGTCTTTTTCTCCTCGGTTTTTAGAATCAATTCTCTGTAGAGTTTGGTAAATTACCTCCTTCGTCTTATTTAATGTCACATTTGCAGCAGCCCAGTCGCAGATATATATGCGCGGCCGTAGCCCGCCATAGGCGCGAGTTTCAAATGAAGTGGGCCGTGGGGATGCTCTCGTCACCTACACTATTTTCCTATCAAATTTCATTTGCACTGTTTACGTGGCCGTCTCGAGCTCCCATTTGCGAGATCACCACCCAAGAGCAAATTATGGAGTTTGCCTAGCGGTTTATAGACTGGCGTTCGGAGGAGAGAAATGCTGATGGCAGTTTTATGTCAGAAAGACTATGGAGCCTTGATCTGCGAGCCATGCAATGAGCTGGAATGAAACGGCTCTTAGTGCTGTTAATGTGTCCTGGCTCCCAGGAGCTCGTTCTGCCAGTATTGTGGGTCTTTTATTCTAATCAGTCCCGCCGCCGGGAATTCTGGGAGCCTTTTTGCCTCCTCTTGCTTCCTGCCTGCCAGAGACTCGAAGAATACAGATGAAGGCCTTGAATCAGGGCGTCACAGCGGGTCACTTCTGCCACATACGCGTTGGATATTTCTCGACTTTCCCCATCACGATTTCTTTCCTTGATTGTCACGGGCTGCTTAGCAGGAAATAATATGAAGCATGCAGACTTTGATCTGCAGCTTTCTGCTGACCCGTCCTTTCCAGAGAGAACTGGGTCTGCGCGATGTTGTTATGACCCGCTCTGTTCGGTCGGCATTGGCTCAGGCGGTATTTTGATTGGAGGTGGAGGGAAGAGGCAGTACTGTCTGCCTCGAGTCGTACCTCATTAATCACACAGAGGGAGCAGCTGTTGCCTCCAACATCCTAACAGTCTCCAAAACTAAAACTCGCCACAGACTCCATTCTGTTTCTGTACTTTGCTGCCTCAGCATGTTGTGTGGAGTCGTATGTTTGTGAATTTGACACTGAGTAGTCCATTCAGCCAACCGGCTAATCAGTCCCGCCTCCATTACGCACAGCTGATGCCATAACCAACATCTCTTTTGAAATCTTTTAAGCAAAAACAAGGACTGTGCGATTATAGCTAAACAACTTCAATATTTATCTTTGATTTTTTCAGTAAATTAAAAAATCTTTTTTTTACTTCACGCAGAGCTAGACAAGATGAGCATTTGAGGTTAAAAAGTATATAAATTGTCAATTTTTTTTTTTAAATAACTGATTGTTTTGCTAGATAAGACCCTTCTTCCTCGGCTGAGACCTCTTTTGAAGCTGCATTTTGTTAAGGAAAGGAGGGGACGTGAGGCCAAGTATGGTGACCCTATCTAAGTGCACACACACAGTAGTCAAAACACACCCGGAGCAGTCGTGGTATTGAGGGTGGAGAGAGTGCTGTACATTCACTCCCCCACCTACAATCCCTGTCACACCTGAGACTCGAACCTGAGACTCGAACCTGCAACCTTCTGCAACCCTACAAGTCCAACTCTCTAACCATTAGGCCACTGCTGCCCCCAAAGATGTTAAAACTGGTTGGCACCATAGAAGTCTACTATATGGAGAGAAATCCAAACACGTTTGCCTCAAAAAACATTATGTCTTTACGACCGAAGAAAGAAAAGCATGAACAACTTGGATGTCAAGGGGCTAAGTACATTGTCTGTAAATATTTGTTCTGGAAGTAAACTTCTTTAATTATGGTTATCTACAAAATTCCCCTGAAACATAACATTGAGAGATCCTTTTTTTTTTTCAGTATCACACACACAACCCTTGTGAATATTCGATATATCACTCAGTTCTTGTTACTACAGTGTATTCTAGAGGAGTACACTGTACTGTGTGTTTTTACTTGGCTTCGGTCTGGCTTGCACTTCGCTGTGATTAATTATTCAGAATCTCTGACCTGCTGTTCTCGAGTGGAGGAATAGCAGCTTCAGTCCTCTCATGCCGCGGACAGCGTCAACACACAGCGCCATTTTGAGCTACACGGCATTGGAGATGTTGGCATTCGGAGATGGCTAAGCTCTCATAAGTCGTAAGAAAGTGTTTCACCAATCCTAGCGAGGTGGTCAGATTGTGTTACAGCAGACTTAAGAACAACGTCAACTCTGACGACTCTCCATTCACACGAATGTAGTACAGTGTGCACACTCTCACTTCTTAGCTTAGCTCACTTTAGCTCACTTCCCGAGTATAAAAGAGACTCCTGTGTCTTTGTAAACATCTTCCTCCACATCCACTGTTATTCTGGAGTTTATTATTTAGCATTTCCCCTCTTTATGCCCTCCAAAGCAGGTTTCTCAGCTGCTGCTGTTGAGCAGATCTCACCTCGTGGGGACCTGTGGGCTGAGTCAAGTGTTGCAGCTCTTGACTCTTCATTCATCTGTATAAATAAGACTTCTGCTATGAATGCATCAAAGAGATATGTGTTATTGCTCTTCGGGGGGGTCCACAGGCCTTAACCGCAGCATATTTTTATGCCGCTCCATATTTCCACTCTCCTTAGGCAGAGAATGTGGGTCTGCTGTGTGATACATTATACTCGCGCAGCTCCACAGGATTCATGGGAAGCTCGTATTATGATCAATATCATCAGGAAAGACAGCTAATTGGAACAGACTCCAGCTGAGCTCTGCCTCTTTTATGGCCATGATTTACAGCAACATTTACATTTTTTTCCTGGGCTTAGCAGTCAAATCTATTTACAGGAACTCTGTATGTGTATCTATCTGTCTATTCGTCTGTCTGAACAAATGAGTGTCTGTATGCCTTTTCACTGGACACTTAAGGATCTATTTTGAATGTTTTTGAGTCATTTAATAATTACAGTGAATTCAGCATTATATTCTTTGATATGACTCAGCTAATTGTGTGCTGTGATCATATAACTTTCATTATACTACTGGGCCGTTGAAGGCTTGAATCTGGTTGGCTGACGAACATTCTAAGGCCGTGTTCACACTTGGCGTCTTTTTTGACAAGAAAAAGTTGACAGGCGCGCTTTTTTAGTTACAAAAAAATCTGGACGCATTTTGCAGCAGGGGGCGTCTTTTGTTGCAATAACAACAGCTGCAACCGTAGCCTATGTGTGGAGCAGAAATCTCGATAAAAAAGGAAGCTGGCTCTTTTCTTTTTTGAAATTTTTGACTTTTATTTGATAGGACAGTATTTAGACAGAAAGCAAAGTGGGAGAGAAAGAGGGGAGATGGGATCGGGAAAGGTCTGCGAGCCGGGACTCAAAAAAGGGACGCCTGAAGCTCAACGACTCTACTGTACATGTCGATGTGCGGCTCAAGAAGCTAGAAATGCTGCACGTCGGTTTTTGAAGTTAACGGGGAGACGAATCCGGTAAAAGTCTATATAACGGCAACTTTCCCATTTTTCTTGTTGTTATAGAAACGACAGGTCTAGCTGCTCGCTTGTCATTGGTCAGATCTCAAAAAAGGGCTTGACGTAGGGCGTTTTCTTCAAAAAAGTTAAACTTTTTTCAACTTGAAAAGACGCTCTGAGCTGCAGAAAAAGACGCCGGCGGTGGCGTTTAAAAAAGCGCTCAGGACTTTTTTGAAAAGACGGTTTACTCCATAGGATTATAATGTAAAACAGACGCTGGCAGTTTGAAAAAAGACGCCAAGTGTGAACACGGCCTAATGGTGTGCATTATTTTCAGGGAAACGCATGGTGAACGTAGTTCCAGGCAGCTCTGGACCGCATGCTCATTTGCATGCTCAGAACTTTTCTTTCTACACTGTAAAAAGTTTTCACCAGTTTCAACTTAAAAACTTAAGTTTAGCAGCTACCTTTAATTTTTTTTTAAGTCATTTTAGTTCACAAGTTAAATCAGCAAATTATTATTGTAATGTTCAAATGACTTGTAGTTTTAAGCTGATTTAACTTACAATTTTAAGGCAGCTGCTGAACTTAGGTTTTGAAGTTGAATCTGGTGAAAACTTTTAACAGTGTATGTTAGATTGATAAAAGAGGCCTAAAGCTTCCATTTGTAGATTTCTCTTTTTTATATCATGTTGCAGAGCCCATACTGAGAATCAACTGCTTGCTTCTTGCGAAGTAAATATGTTATTTGCATCATGCTCCAGTTGCATGAATTTGAAGCCTGGGAAGCCATGCTTTAGACATTGCTCACTGATCTTGACCTGTCAGTTTATGAGCTGTTTGATATGCCACCTACAGCTCCTGTTTCAGATTTGTCAGTCAATAACCAGCAGCCTGCAGTAGTCATGAGGGAATCAATGTCCTTTGCTGCTGATATGAGAGGACTATTTTTCAATGTCTGAACAGAAGGCATCTGAAATGATTTGCTGTCAGAGTATTTAGATTTAGCAGATAACTGTAATTCAGTCTCTAATATACTCATAGCCAAAAGTACTTGATATAGAACCTTTACAGTCAATACTGCAACCCTTTATATTTAGTGTTTGTCTTGAAGCTCATTCTTGCTCTTTCTGATACTGATACTTTTCACAATCGAGTTTTAATGTAACACGGTTCGTGAGTTTGGGCATTGCTTGACTCTGTTTACCAAATCACACCGTTATATTAGCGAACTTGTGGTACAAATATAATGAATGCATTGTGTTTGTACGTGTGAAGCACATCTGGAGTTGTTTGCAAACAGCTGTGTGGCTGTCCCAATCTCAGCGAAATGAGGAAAATGATAGTTTTGCAGGCCAAAATCTCATCTGTCAGTTTAGATCTTTGCACAGCTCTGGCTCTGTACTCAGGTTTTAGTGAGGTAAGGTGATTTCCTGCTCCCAGAATTCCTGCTAGTGTCAGAGGTGAATCGCAGTGTGTAACCGCAGATCTTCAGTTGCAGATTTCCCACAAAGACACGCTGACTTATTCCGCTGGGAGATGGTTTGCATGCCTCATTTGAGAATAGCCAACATGCCCCATGGGGTCTAACTGTGTCATTCTTCAGCGCTGCTGCTGAGGGGGACGTTTGCGGAGGAAGGCAGAGAGCGCGGCAGCGGTCGCCAGCAGCGCTCCGCTGTTAAATGCCAGGCTGATTTTCCTGACTCTCTTGCTCTTTTGATTGATGGCTGCCTTTTAATGCAGCTGCCCAAAGTGAATCGAGGTTTTAGAAGTATTGCATATTATCCAACACGCATTCCAGTACCGCATCAATATTTAAAGTGTTCAAAGTAATCCCACAATAAATATTTGAAAAGCTGTTCTTGCGTTTTGTTTTTTCAGTTTCTCATACATAATTTGAGAAGATGGTCACTGTTAGATGTTTAGCAGAATTTTACAACACCAAATACAATTATACAGGTTTTTTCCCAAACCTGTAAGACTGGCAGCAATGAACATGCACAGTATTGTTATTGTGTGCACCGCAAAACCAGTCTTAAGTAGCACGGGTATATTTGTAGCAATAGAGTCGTGGAACTATGACATAAAAGCAAAATCCCAGAAGCGAGTTAGTATTTTAGCACTTCTGGTTCCATCGTCCCAAAGTCAAAGGGTTTTTTGAATGGTTAAATCCCTTAAATAAGGTCTGTGGTTAACACAAGCTCAAGATACTTTCACGTTTTATTTTACGACATAAAACACACCAATTACAGTCCACTCGTGATTTTTTTAACTGTTACGTTTCTTAGAAAAGATAACATCACGCAGAACAGTTTATCAATTTATAATATTTTCTAAATGTAGTATAATTTGTAGTACAATTAATTGTAGAATAACCAAACTAAATTAGTTCCCCGTATTTTATATTGTCGTTCAACCGTGTTTTTTTTTTTCTTTCCCCCAAAATGCAACCAGTAGTTTCGTATGGAAGCTTCTGGTTTTATTACTGATGTAATCAGCTGAGACTCATATTCAAATTACCATTATTCCATGTAAACACCACATTTACCAGCTTTACGTGGTCGTGGTGAAACTACTGATACATAGTGCTTGAAGTCACGTTAAAATTAAATATTTATGGCCACATGAAGCTGTTAGAAAGCAGAAAGATTGAGGATTTTCTAGAAGCAAGGATAAAATAACATTTTGTGTAACCGCTCTAACAAAATGATAGCTGAAACATGGTACTTTATTCACTAAAATAAATGTAATCTTACCATAATCAGAAAGTTGCTCACTCTGCTGTTATTTAATAATTTAATGCACTAGATTTTTATTGAATACTGCACGGAGACTCATTATGTTATATTCATATTAATCAAGGATTTATTTTTTGGACCTTATTTCGAAATGTACAGAAATAGGTGCTTTCATGTTTTAGTTATGATTATTTCATTTATTCACTCCTTACTGTTTATTATTACTGTTTCATTTCAGTTGTATTTTGGCTCTAGTTTTGAATTTAGTCCAGTGTTATATGAAAAGATTAATGTAACATGGAATAAAATTCATCCACAGAGTAAATCCTTTATACTGAACTGTTTCTAAAAATAAGTTTGAAAAAGGTTGTCAGAAACGTGGTGGGGAAGACGTTGAAGGCGAGCGACCGATGCAGTTCAATTATAGCCTAAGTTTAGCTTTTTAGTTCTGCTGTTTGTATTTAGGCTTCAAAATTCATACAAGTTGGCAAATGGATCAATTTTTGTGATATGGAGTTTGATATTATCACATGACTCTGTGACAGCCAATGGACCCTTTTCACAAGACTGTGATGATGCGTTTCAATGGTCATCAGCATCGTGAATCCTCAGTTTTTATATTTAGATTAGATTTTTTTAATGTATGTGGATTTATACTATACTTTATATCGCCTTTGCATCAAATTACAAAATAACTACTTAATGAGGGTGTTTCTAATGCAGCGTCTATGGAAGTAACACTTTGACATTCTCTCTTCTGACTGCTGTTATCAATCTCTCTCAATTTTTTTCGTTTTTTTTTTTTTTTTCATTTCATTCATTTTTTTTTAAAGTCATTAAAACACTACAATGCAGTTTTTCTTTTGAAAATTTTTTTTTTTTATATATATACTCTCCCCTTACTACTGTCAAAGTTAACCCAATTATGACGACTTCTGCTACTGGGAAACCCGGAAATGTGAGAAAGGTCCATCAGAACATCTTTTCTTAATATGTAAAAGCTGGGAGATGGGGTCATATGTTAATGTGTTCTTGTTTGACGTCAGTACCATAACTATTTCTGATTGAAACATTTTTGCGGCCTGGTTTTAATTAACAATATGGGTGGACAGAGGAGGAAGCTAGTATGTGAATGAGAGTATGCTGACACAATACACCAAACTTTTTTATTTCCCATAATTTGTCTCACTTTAGTCGAGCTTATCTGTTTAAAGGCTACTTTATATCTTCTCATTTAAAAGACTCTCCCATACTAGAGTCTCTAAAGTTGTTAGTTTTCTTCTGGAGTAGTTGTTTAACAGAGCTGAGACAAGAAAACATGGGTGTAGTTTCCACATCTGTTATTCCTCAGGCTTGAGAAAATCCTTCCTCGGCTTTGCTCTGAGAACAAATGTAAATAATCTCTGTTAAGCTTTACTGCCCTAGGATATTCCCCTGCCTTTCCTCAATCTAAACATGATCCTGAGGATCCAGCGGTGGGAAACACTGTGTATTTGATCAATCTACTTTTGATTAAACTAGGTCAGGTTCTAAACAAACGTATCGTTTTATTTATCTGGAGAGACCGTTTGTTTGTGAGGATCATCGGTCTTTTAGGTGCCATGAATAAATATCTTCTCCAGCTCTAATTTTTTTAACAGGCTGCTTCTCCCAGTAATTTCTCAGCCTGCTTAATGTGCTGCGTGCCAGCCGAGAGCAGGTTCCATAATTCATCAGTCCAGCGCCTATTACCTCGGTGCCAGAGCACAAGCAGACCTGCACCTGCTGCCGTGAGGCACATTAAAGGCCTCAACAGAGGGCCACGTCCATCCCGCCTAACACAGAACCGTCACATTACTCTTAAACTACTAAGAGAGATTCAACTTTCTCATGCTCAAGACTTAAAGGTGAAGATTTTCTTTCTTAAAGGGGTCATCGGAAACAAAATTCCCTTTTACATGTTGTTTGAACATACATGTATGTTGCCAATGTGTGTACACATCCACCCTATTGTGATAAAAAAACCCCACCCAGTGCTTTTTTTTTTTTTTAAATCCCTATAAATCATTACCTCTTTCTCAAATCAAGCCATTCTCAGATTCTTCTTTATACTCAGTGTGAGTGAGGTGTTTTGTTGTTGGATGTAATAATGAACATAGCGGTTGTCATTTACTCCCGACACTTTCATTTTTGAAGCGAATGCACCCCACAGTGTACCTAAATGCGTCTATGTTCACGCGAATCATTCGTGATCCAGCTTCACCTACGGAAGGAGTATAAGGTTTTTTTTTTTTATGAATCTTTCCAGATGGCCTTTCCTAATATGCAGCTGAATTTTTACAGTCTCATGAGAACCGCTCGTCAACCCACGAAAGAGAAGGGTGGGGTGAGCAGAACTCATTAGCATTTAAAGGGCCATGCACCGAAACGGCTCGCTGTGAACAGAGCTGTTTTTGACAAGGTGCGAAGGGTGTTGCTTTACACTACCATTGAGAAATTTTAACCGAAGTATGTTATAGACTTTTCATTAAGACCCTAAAGAATAATATCAACTTGTGGAAAATGGGCATCCGATGGCCCCTTTAAATGTTCATTGACTACTAAAAGTATGCCATTCATAAGTGCATCTCCTGCTAAAGTGTGAACATCTCAAGCACCATCAAAACATTTAGCGTGGTCTGCTCAGATCTGTCAATCTCTTTCCAGCTCAGCCAATAGTGAGAGTTTGGGGGCGTGGCTACTGTAGAATGTGGGATCATTGCTCATGTGTTACATGGGAAAACAAATTCAGATTCAGCTTTCGGCTGTTCACACCAAGAACGATAACTATAAGCGTCCACACCAGTGGACTATATCATCTGTTTATTCTAAGCGCACACTCGTCTGGCACTTTAAATTCTCAAGCTCATTATAACAGAATTGATTCTTACTGGGTGTCAATGTTTTTATTGTTCATCAGCTGGAAAAAATTGTTCTAAAAATGAAACTATATAGTTTCTGTGGCTTTATCGTTATAGGTGCAACTCTGCTATTCTTTATTGAAATTGATTTTTTAGAACTCTTTAGCATTTATCTTTGTAGTTATCGTCCTTGGTGTGAACAGGCCTTTACAGAAGCGCAGGCAAAAATTGCAAGACTTGACAAATTACGGAAAAAAGGGCAAATATTGGCGGTGCTTTTACAAGATAGAGGAATTTGATGGAATGGTTGGGTTTCAAAGCAAAACCTAAGACATTAGATATACAAAGACAGTGCAAGCACATTACTTTTGAATGGGAAAAAGTGCAATGTGCAATATGGTGGAATATTTTCCTCCTATATAAACAAGGCCATCGCCACTTGGTAAAGTCATTGCATCACTGCAGCTGCCATTAGTAGCTCCAGTTGCCTCCAGTTGGTAACTTTTTTCTACTTGTTCTTATTCTGTTGTTTAAATTATACATTTTAAAAAGCTTTAATATATATTTTAAAAAACAAGTAGAAAAAGTTACCAATCAAATCAGTATTAACAAAATTAATTTGTCCTACAGAGGTGACACAGAACACAAAAGTGGCTTGTAGGTGTATTTTCATGTTTAATGAGGCTCAGAGGGGGCATGAGTGCAATCAAATCCATAAATTTGAGAAAAGTGTTGAGATTAATGTTTTAAATATAACATTTTTAAATATAGAAGAATAACTGAAAAGATACTTGAACGAAACTAAAACTGCCAATAGGTGGCGGCAAGTTACTGATTCATGCAAACATCTGATTGATGCAGGAATGATGCAAGTAAATGGGAAATTGAATCATTGACTTTAAATTTAGATTCTTTTTAAAACGCATGTTCATTCATAAACAAAACTCCGCTGTGTTTGAATAGGATTCGCAGCAGCTGAGTTGTGACTTGTTTCAAACTATTTTTGATGTAGAAATAGAGCAAAATCAGGCAATAGTGTTATAGTCAGACAATGTAAGTCACTTAATATTAACTGCTTGTTTATTTAACTGTTGTATTAAATCAATATCTCATTTACAAACTCCCTTAAAAATTATTAAAAGCTGTCACTCATCTTAGTTCATCAAAATGTCACAGAATTCCATTATAACCAATGAAGCTCTCTACACTGCACAATCAATCTCTTATTTACACTCTTTCTACACTTTGTTTATGAAGGTATTCATGAGATATGTTTGTGATACTACTCAGCGTTGCAAAAACTCCTAGAAACCTTTAAAGCTCCCCTGAGTGCAAACACAAATATGCTGATCAGGTCAGTCGCACTGGTGCTCCGAAATGTTTTTCATATTCGCATGCAGTTGTTTTCAGTCGCTCTAAAACTGAAACTAGAACTTGTGGGTGGCTGTATGATGGCAAATTGGTCTTGCTGTGTTTCAGAAGTCCAACCCTAAACTCTACAGCTTCTTCCAGTGCTCTTCAGAGATACTTTTGGTCAAAAGCAGGTTTCCACTGCATGCGACATCTGGCAGTGCGGCCAAGCAGCCTTATTTTTGTCTCTTCCATAGAG
Source organism: Garra rufa (assembly GCF_049309525.1). Taxonomy (NCBI): domain Eukaryota; kingdom Metazoa; phylum Chordata; class Actinopteri; order Cypriniformes; family Cyprinidae; genus Garra; species Garra rufa. The sequence goes on along the minus strand of NC_133376.1, from coordinate 44,588,073 downwards.
AGTGCATTGCTCCAACAGTCCTGATCTTCACCTTGCCGTGATCTTATGCTGCACTCATGGATCTGTGCTCTTTTTCATGTAGGGCAAGAGTCTCTTTTGGATGGGCGGCTTCTGTACTTTGACACTGGCTTACTAGAGGAAGTTTTGTCCTAGATAGATTGCCATCAGTTCGAAATGTTCTGTATTTGTAGGTGGTATACACTACAAAAGCCTTTGAAATGGCTTCCTGGACTGCTAAGCTTTTTTGATGTATCCACACAACTCAAGTTTCTCTCTAATAGTGCTTTAATGTGGTTTGCTGCACCTGATTCTAATTTTGGATATTGCAGAGATAAAAGTAGCGGTGTAGATTTTCCACATATTGACGTCAGATCTCTCTTGATTTGGGTTCAGATGAAGGAGTTGCTTTTTAATATAGTTTACTCTTCATGTGTTAACAAGATGATCCATTTTCCTTTTGTCTAACCCTTTTATAGAGTATGAATGCTGCTGCTTCTGACATCCTTCTCTTTCTTTCTCTTATTTTTATCTGGTTAGCGTGGCTCATCAGTCCCTGGTTATAGACGTCATAAAACATCTTTCTTCAGTGACTATTTAAACATGCAATAATATTTAAAAGTTTGGGGGTTTGTACGATTTTTGTATGTTTTTGAAAGGGCTCTTTATGATCAAACATGCAGTCAAATATTATGTTATTTTTACAATTTAAAATAACTGTTTTCTATTTTGAATATACTTCAGAATGTAATTTATTCCTGTGATCAAAGGTGAATTTTCAGCATCGTTACTCAAGTCTTCAGTGTCACATGATCCTTCAGAAATTATTCTAATATGCTTATATGCTTATCAAAGTTAAAAACAGGTTTTTTTAGGATTCCCTGATGTATATAAATATTGTCACTTTTATTCATACTTGCTTTATTAAAGCATTAATTTCTTAAAATACAAATGCATGATGTTATATTAAAGCTCTATTATTTAGAAATTATTTGTAATTTGATGTGAAAAGAACAACTGATGTTTAATTAAAAATACAAGCAAATGCTAATTGCTTTTGGAAAAAATATATTTTAAAATATGGGCCAGCAGAGCAAACCCTTATTATTGAGGCCGTTTGAGACCCTGATGCTTATTATTCCTTAAATTATAATATTTTCTTCTGCACAGCAGGAATAAAGGAATCATAGGCTGAAAATGATGCAAGTCTTTCTCAGCAGTGCTTTCAAAACCTTGAGCTGTACCTCTTCTGTATCCTCATTTTATCTCCATTGCTTGGTCACACTGGACATGCAACTTCACAAGGGTTTGCCCCTGGTTGTTTTCTGTTTCGGATCGAAAGGTGCAACTTTGAAAGTTTTTCACAGTCCGCAGTGTTCCTTTGCCTGCGATTAATATTTCCCTTTCAAAACCATATCCTTTTGAAAAATCCTTTTTACCCTGCAGATTTGAATGCCATACGATTATCCGGGGGTTTTCTGCCTGCTCATCCACATGCATGAGCTTTATTGATTATACTATATAACTGCAATTAATGCATTTGATTGTTAATTATGTTTGCATAAAATATGACTTATCCAAGCATATGAGTGTTTTAAATTCAGCACAGAAGTTTTAATTGATATAAGAAGTCAAACGAACTCAAAATAATTAACATCTTATTTATATAGAGCCAGTTAAAATATTCAGTCTGAGTGGACCACTGCTGAGACGGGAATGTGTTTCTAATGAGAATGTTTGTTTCCTGCTCTTTCACAGATATTGTGTTGCTTTCATCAGACTCTTTTAATGATTTAACTCATATCTTGTAATATCTGAAAGCAAACAAGGCCTATTTTTCATAATATCTGAGAACAACAGTTGTGATCAAAATGAAATTGACTTACTTGTTCCTAATAGATTAAGTAAAGGAATAGCTCACTCAAAAAATAAAATTAGCTTAATATTTACTTACCCTCAGGCCAGTCAAGATGTAAATGAGGGTTTTTTTTTTTTTGTTTGTTTTTTTTTTTTTCATCATATTTGGAGAAATGTGACCCGTGCTGGCAAAATTATTTTGAGCTACAGGCAAAAGAAGTGAAAAATGTGTGTATAGTCAAATTTCTTTACAAAAATAAGTTCATTAAGCCATCTTCTAGTGATCCCAATGCTTCAAATAGTAATTAAACATCTAAAAAAAAGTTATTTGTATGTTTTCTGGTAGGAGAACCTTACTCTCTGCTCACTTTTAGACAACTGCTGCTGCTTTTTACCACAAGTTGTTGTTGCAAAGCAATATATATATATATATATATATATATATATATATATATATATATTCAAACGCATGCTGATAAAAACAAAACGATTGTGCTGACATTTGCAAAGTGTGTGCATAAGTCCCGCCTCTTCCAATCTCCCTATAAAAACATATCTTGCTGAAATTCACGCAAACATTATATTTCATGCCTTACATTAACATTTAGTTAATGGTTGGGAAAAAATCTGATGTTTAACATTATATTAGATCCATGCATTACAGTAGGTCTTAATATAGATCTGTCTCAACGTTAATCAAACATTAAAAGAAAAGATCACTTGTAGCTCTTGATTAAACTACTGTTTATTTGCATGTTTGTTCTTATTTTTAATAACAGATTAAATTAAAATAGCTATATTGTGATTAATAATATAGAGATTATTATTAAGAAAAGAATTGGATGAAAATATGCAACGTTGCTTGGTGATTTTGCTTTGGAATCTTCAGAAAACTTTAACTCAACTTTAACTTTTTCTCAAAATCAACTCTGCTGACTTTGTCACCTTCAAACGACTGTACCTCAGTTTTTCTCTGATTCCAACAAGTCATATAAATAATTTTTATTAACAAACAAAATCACAATTATACAATAATACAAAGAGTTAAATCATATTAAGGTACAACAATCAAAACAAAAACAATAATAATTCTAAAGATTAAAAAAAAAGCAAGAAGGTATTTTAATAGAGAATATGAAAATTAAAAACTCATTTTTAAAAATGTGCTTATTCCGACTTATTTTGCCAGCACAGGTCACAAATGTAGATTTCCATCACTTGGATCCTCTGCAGTGAATAGGTGCCAACAGAAAGCTGAAAAAACATCACAATAATCCACAAGTAATCCACACCACTGTAGTCCATCAATTAGCTTCATTGTTTGTAATGAAGAATTTCATCATTAGCATTTTTGTTTGCTTCCGAGTAGATTTTGATGCAGGGAAAGGACTTTTTCACTGGAAGAAGTATTATTATGGATGTTGCATTGGTATTAGATGCATCAGTTTAAAGTTAAAACACATTAATGATGTGTTTGTTTATTACAAATGCACCTTTTGGCTCCACAAGACATTAACTGATGGACTGGAGTCATGTGCATATGTGTATACTTGTGGATATGTTTTTATCAGATGTTTGGACTCTCATTCTGACGGCACCCATTCACTGCAGAGGATCCATTAATGAGCAAGTGATTCTCCAAATATGTTCCAATTGAGTGCCATTGTGTTTGCATGGCATAGTTTTCAGTTTGCATTATGTGGGCCTGAAAATGCAAACTTTAGAAAACAGGCGAGTTTTGAAAACAATACTGTTATCATCTATATATAAACTGAGTAAATCCAAATTTGTGAAAACAGTGATATCACACGCATGCGTTCAGTCTATAGGAATGCGTATGTGCGCAGCTGTTTATTTACAAAGAGACATCACCAATTACAGACCTGGCATAAAACAGTGCTTTTAGTTGTTTTTGCACATCTGTGTGAAGGTGGATTGTTTAACAATGCTGTCATCTGTATGCAAACTTTTCAAAAACACAAAGAAAAGACACTTCCATTTTTAGTAGAGTCGTTGTTATGTAAACTAAACATACCCTATGACACAAACTCATCTGCATCTTGGATGGCCTGAGGCTGAGTACATTTTCAGCAAATGTTCACATTTTTGGGTGAACTATTCCTTTAATAATTCTGCAACATTTCTGTGAATATAACCGTTACATTTACAAACAAAACCGTGAATAATATAATTAGGGCCCGAGCACTGATGATGTGAGGTAGGGATGCACGATATGAAAATTTTTACCGATAGCCGATAATTAAGTCTATCTTGTAGCCGATACCGATGCTGGTACCGATACGTTCATATTTTTATATGATAATTTTGTGCACCCAGGAGAATACAAAATCTGAGATAAACTAATGAAATGTATATTACTGTATATATCTGGGTCTAACAATCATAGCAAACATCAGTCCTGACTCCACAATTCTAAATAAATAAAATGCTTTGACATTTGTCAACCTGGAAAAAATGAAAAGTGCATCATGGAGTAACGTCAGATGTCCAAATGTCCATTAAAGCTTCTTATTGATCATATTATGAATGTGTGCAGCAACCAAATCGTACAAGGCGGGGAATAAAACATCAGAATCGAGACAAAAACATCAACTTTTCAGAATGCCGCAAGCCCAACGCAGGTCATATGACATGAACCAACCAATCAGCTTCACCCGTTCCCTTAATAACATTGAAAGCACTGCCAAGGTGGAGAAACAGCTTATCATAGCTGTACAGGAATGACCATGTTTAAATAAATTTAATAACAGAGCTACTGCAAGCGATTTTTAATGCTGACAATCCATTTATCCTTTGTTGAAACTTCCGCGTCTATATGGAGAGCGCAGGTCATGGTTGCTTAGCAACGGCAGACGCCACAGCAGAGCAGGCTACAGAGTTTGGAAAGAAAGAGAAAGCGGCGCATCTAGTGTTTTCCACGTGTTTTTAGGCGCGACGTGAACGGCCGCTAAAACAGATTCACCGCGATGACGACCTCTGAAGTGAGATTTGTTGTGTTAAAACTTGACGGCTTTTTACCTCCTCTCAGAATCCTTGCTAAACATGTGTTGTAAATAGCAATAACATCGTCCTCCTCTGCCACCGCGAAAAACTTCCAGACAGGCGAAGACGATGATGACGACACAGATGATGACGTATTACACGCGAGAGTCACTGCAGTTTACAGCTGCAGTCACTTGCACTCGGAAAGCAGATGAATCTCAGATAAACCAGACTGATTGATTGATTTACCAGCAAGAGTACTTTATTGGATCGGATTTCATTTATTTATCGGAGCAATAAAAATGACGTAATTTTTACCCATATCGGTCGATAATTTATCTGTCCGATAAATATTGTGCATCCCTAGTGTGAGAACCCTCTTGGAATTGCTCCGTTTCTTCTTCTTATTATTCTTCTTCTCCAAAATGAATCGCCTAAACATGCCCGAAAACTCATGAAACTTTGCACACACATCAGACCTGGTGAAAATTTACGTCTGATATGGGTTTCAGAAGTGGGTGTGGCAAAAAGGCTGGATAGCGCCACCTTTACACGTTCAGCGGTGTGCGCTTTGAGCTACGCTTTGCGTACATGCACGAAAATCGGTACACATATGTAACACACCAATACCTACAAAAAAGCCTCCAGGTACCAAATCCATAACCCAACAGGAAGTCGGTTATTTTTAATTTTCTCAGCAAATTTTGTGTCATTTTGGCATTTTTTCAGGCATCGTACTTGAACTCCTCCTCCTAGAGATTTATTCAGGTCAACACCAAATTTGGTGAGTCTAGTCTAAAGGCCCATGTGACGTTAAATTTGTCAGAGGGTGTGTCCGTGGCGGTCTGAAAAATTTTGATGTTTCGCCATGAAACAGGAAGTTGCTATAACTCAGGCATACAATGTCCAATCTGCCCCAAACTTCACATGTGTGATAACACTCCTGGCCTGAAGACATCTACATGCCCATATTCAGTTACAGTCATAGCGCTACCTGCTGGCAACAGGAAGTGACATGCTTTACGCTGCAACAAACTCCTCCTAGAGATTTATACAGATCAACACCAAAATTGGTCAGTCTAGTCTAAAGACCTTAGTGACGTTAAATTGCGAAGATCTTGTGTTTTAGGTAAAGGGCGTTTCCGTGGCGGCCTGACAAAGTTTGATGTTTTGCCATGGAAATAGAAGTGGTTATAACTCAGCCATAAAATGTCCGATCTGCCTCAAACTTCACACGTTCGATAAGAATCCGGGCCTGAACACATCTGAAAGCCAATATTCTGTCATAATCATAACGCCACCTGTTGGCAACAGGAAATGACTTGTAACAAACTCCTCCTAGAGATTTAATGATATCAACATTATATTTGGTCAGTCTAATCTAAAGGCCTTAGTGATGTTAAATTGTGAAGATCTTGAGTTTTCGTTATAGGGCGTGTCCGTGGCGGCCTGACAAAGTTTGATGTTTCGCCATGGGCATAGAAGTTGTTATAACTCAGCCATAAAATGTCCGATCTGCCTCAAACTTCACAGGTTTGGTAAGAATCCTGGCCTCAAGACACCTAAAGGCCAATATTCAGATATTATCATAGCGCCACCTGTTGGCAGCAGGATATATCATGTCTTTCACTAACTCAAACATACAAGGTCAATCTGCACCAAACTTCATATGTTTGATAAAAGTGCTGGCCTGAACACATCTACATGCCAATAATCAGTTATAGGCATAGCGCCACCAGCTGGCAGCAGGAAGTTTGGCACATTTAAATGACTTTGACATGTTTCTCCTATATTTACTGTGTTAAAAGCATACTGCCCACCGTTCGCTGTTTTCCTAAAGCCACCGGTCGGTGGTGAACCCGGGTGCGAGGGCCCTATCATCGCTGCTTGCAGCTTTAAATTAATTTGCTTTGGCTCAGGCTACAATTTTGCAGATTGGCAGCCAAAAAAAATGGCCATGCAGGGAAAGCCCTAATTATGTGGTACTGATTTAGACTTGCAGTCCTAGAATACACAGCATCCATTCCACTGAGGGCCACCTTATCTTCTGGCTCCATTAGTGGCTGAGAGACAGAAATATCAATACTAACAGAGTCATTAAGGCGGACGATGTGGCGGTCAGCTCCTCTGTCTCTACATGCTGCACGTTCTGTCCCACTTCTGTTAATGGTTCTCCTAGAGAGGCTGTGCTCCGGCACTGTGGCCCTCACGGCTCAGACACATCTGTCAGTTCAGAGTTTATCCTCACACTCCAGTCTGACCCTCCTGAGAGACAGCTTCATGTCCAGCAATGAAAATCATGAAAGCGTTCATGTTTTCACATTTGACTCTCCTATCTCAATTAGTGTCTGTTACTATCTTCTAATAGATTTTCTTAACACTAAATTAAGCTCTCTGATGTAATAGAGTTGACCTCAAGTGTTAAGCCATATGAAAGCATTTTTATAGATGAGATTTCTGGATTCCTCTGGCTTGTGTTTCATAATATGGAAGATTTTCTTCTCTTGTTTTCTTTTTTAAATCATGATAAAAAAAACCATGCTAATCATCTTAGAAACACACGAGAAACATGTTAGCAATGTTAGCAACATGTTAAAAAGATGCTAGCAATGTGTTAATCTTACTAGAAACATGCTAACAATATGCTAGTCATATGAAAAACATGTCAGCAACATGCTAATCAGGTTAACAACATCCTAATTAAGCAACGTGATAATTATTCTAGAAAACATGTTAAAATGTTAATTAGGGTAACAACAGGCTAAAAACATGCTAGCAAAATGCTAATATGGCAATAACATGTTATTCATGTTATTAACATGCGAATATTCTAAAAACATGCTAACAACATGTTAGAAACATGTTAATCATGCTGAGAACACGCTAACAACAATGCTAATCATTATAAAAACATGTTAACGTTAACACCATGTTAATTATGTTAACAAGGAGTTAAAACATGCTAGCAAAATGCTAACATGTTAATAACATGTTAATCATGTTAGCCACATACTAACAAAATGTTAATCACTCTAAAACATGCTAACAACATACTAGAACGATGTTTGCAACATGTTAGAAACAGGATAGCAACATGCTAATCATGCTAGCAACATGATAAATGTGCTAAGAACATGCTAGCAACATTATACCCATGTGCTTACCATGCTGTCAACATGTTAGCATTCTAAGTGATTCATGTTAGCCACATGTTAACAAAATGTTAATCATTCTAAAACATGCTAGAAACATGCGGTCATGTTGCTAGCAATGTGCTAATCATGTTTTCAACATGCTAATCATTTAAAAAAACATGTTACCATGTTAATCATGTTATCAACATGTTAATTATGGTAACAAGTTAAAACATGCTAGCAAATGTTAACATGCTAATAACATGTTAATCATGTAAGCCACATGTTAACAAAATGCTAATCATTCTAAAAACATGCTAACAACGTGCTAGAAAGATGTTTGCAACATGCTAATCATGCCAAGGACATGCTAGCAACATTATAACAATGTGTTAATCATGCTATTAAAATGTGAACATTCTAAAAACATGTCAATAACATGTTAACCATGCTAACAACATGTTAACATTCTAAAAACATGCCAATAACATGTCAATCATGTTAGCCATGTTAGCCAATCATTCTAACAACATGCTAATATTCTAAAAACATGCTTACATGTTAACAACATGTTAAAACATGTTATCAAAAAGCTAATCATGCTAAGAACATGCTAGTAACATGATAACAATGTACCAAACATGCTAACAAAATGTTAATCATTCTAAAAACATGCTAACTAAATGCTAGAAAGATGTTTGCAGCAGGTTAGCAAAATGTTAATCATGCTAAGGACATGCTAGCAACATTTTTAAAATGTGCTAATGATGCTATCCACATGCTAACATTCTAAAAACATGTAAATAACATGTTAATCATGTTAGCCACATGCTAACAACATGCTAATCATTCTAAAACCATGTTAGACATATGTTAACATGTTAATCATGCTAGGAAAAATGCTAGCAATGTGATAATAATTTGTTAATCATGCTATCAACATGGTAACCATTCTAAAAACGACATCTCAATCATGTTAGCAGCATGTTAATCACGTTAACAACATGTTAATTATGGTAACAAGTTAAAACATGCTAGCAAAATGACACTTGCTAACAACATGTTAATCATTCTATAAACATGCTAGAAAAATGTTAACATGTTAATCATGCTATCAACATGCTCATATTCT